>NC_056729.1:1567708798-1567731298 GCF_019279795.1 Protopterus annectens
TATACTAGGCTATCTGCCCTAAGGCATTTATAAGCCTAGCCCAAATTTTTGTGGCTTACGCCACCCCTTATATGAAAAAATACTGTGCCCATTAGTTTGTTGTGCCTCTGTCCAGCAGTGACACAGATATGATTCCTGGGGTAAACCTACGATCTCCCATCCACAGGTCTAGATTTCTCTTGAACAGAGTCAGCGAGGTGCTCTGCCTCACATGGACCGGGATTTTATTCCACAGCATAGGGAGTCTCTGAGTGATAAATCTATCCCTCCAGCACGTCCTATTTATATCCGTGCTAAGGTTTAAGTCGCTTGCTCTAGTGGTTTTGGTGGATTTGGATTTTTGAGGTGGAGCATGTCCATTAATTCCGGTTGGACATGGCCTTGTATGTCAGGCACATGTCACCTCTGAGCAGATGGTATGCGACTGAATAGAGCTGGAGTTTCTTCAATCTGGCAGCATATGACAGATTTTGGAGTCCCTTTATCCTTTTGGTGAGGAACTTTTGGGGTCTCTCCAATTGCTGCAGATGTCGGGTGAGATACATCCCGAATGGGGCATTGTACTCGATCATTGGTCTGATAAGTGAAGAGTACAGGGGAACAATGACCTCACTAGATCTGGATGTGAATCCTTCATGATCAGGTGGGCAATGTAGAAGGTCTTTCTAACCACTTTAGCAATGTGAGTGTCAAAAGAAAGGCCACTGTCAACCTGGGTCCCCAGGTCCCTGATAACCTCTTCTGTGCTTAGTGGATTGTCACCTATATGGTAGCTTGGGGTTACCTTGTTTTTCCCGAAGGGTATGACTATACATTTTTGGTGTTTAACTTCAGGCCATGGCTCTGGCACCAGCTATCTGTTTCCGTGAGTCCCTTCTGAAGGATATCCGTGTCCGATGCACTTTCCACTATGGCCCAGTTTGCAGTCGTCTGCTAACTTTGTCAGCCAAAGTCCTCCCATGTTGGCCTGTACTTCTGAGAAGTAGATGCCAAACAATAGGGGGCCAAGGACCGAGCCCTGTGGGACACCACTTGTGACCGGCTTGGAGTCTGACACAGCGCCAGCAACTCTAACCCTGTGGGTTCTGTCCATAAGCCAGTTTGCAACCCATCTTGTGACATATGGGTTTACATTTAAGCTGGTAAGGTTTTCTACAATACCCGAGTGGGGTATTGTGTCGAAAGCCTTTGCAAGGTCAAGGTAGGCTGTATGGACTGCCTTTCCCTCATCAATGGCCTTGGTGACTGTTTCGAAGAAGTCGACCAAGTTCAAAAGGCATGATCTTCCCTTGACAAAGCCAAACTGGGTCGGGTCCAATGTCTGCAAGTCCCCTATATCTTTGTTTATGAGCTCCATTATGATCCTCTCCATAGCTTTGCAGACTAGACTTGTTAAGCTTATGGGGCGGTAATTACCAGGGTCCGTGAGGCGCCTTTGTGGAGTGGGACCACAGTTGCCGTCGCCACTCCTTGGGCACGTATCCTGTGGTAAGGCTGAGATTAAACAGCTGCCTTATGTGCGGGTTTAATTCCTCATTTAGCTCGTGTAGCACACAGCCGGGGACACCATCCAGTCCCATTGATGCTGTGTTTTTAGCTTTAGAGAGAGCAGCTTTCACCTGCATTTGAGATGTCCGGGAGGCTACACTCGGCTGGGATAGTTATCTCTCCTTTAGGGGGGGGGGGTGAAGTTTGCACTGAACCTGTCTGCCAGTATGTTGGCAATGTCTGTGGGTTCAGTGATTTTGTATCATTTTGGACTAATTCTGAGCATATCTGGGAGTTTCCACCCAGGTTCCTAACATAGCTGAAAAAGGCCTTATGATTGTCCTTTGAATCCATGGCAATTTTTCTCTCAAAATTGGCCTTAGTTGATTTTATGAGTGCTCGTATTTTTTTACTAATAATGATCAGGGGTGGCTTCCCTTTTATGGATTTTGTTCTATCATGTAATAGCTTTCTCCTCTTATTGTAAAGTTTGTTAATGTCTGGGGTCCACCAGACTGGACGTTGCCCTTTGTGGAAAGAGTCTTGGTTTTATTTGGGATTGCCTGATCCATGCAGTCCTGGAGGTGTTCATAGAAGGCATTTGTAAGGGCTTCCGCAGCTTGGGTTGTGGTTTCCTCTGGCTCAGGGGCCTTGAAGGATACCACACCAGTCTTGAGTAGTGTGAAGTTTGCTTTAGAGAAGTTCTTCACTATGGTCTTTTTTGTTTGGGGTGGGCAGATGTGGATTTCCAGTGAGATTAGTTTATGATCAGATCTCACCAATGAGGGATATACTTGCGGTGTGGAGCATTTTGTCCCCATGTTTGTGACAATGAGATCTAGTATATTTTCTCCTCTCGTGGGAAAAGTGACTAGCTGTTCCATGGCATTTGAATTTATGAACTCCAGGAACCGTTGGGCTAGAAAGTTAGGGCTTGAGTAATGTTCCCAGTCTATATTCGGGTAGTTGAAGTCACCCAATATGATGGTGTTTGGAGATACATTTATACCCTCCAGTGTCTTCAGGAAGGCTGTGTGGGGTTCCTGAGTTTGAGAGGGTGGCCTGTAGCATGCTACAATTTGTAGAGCAGTTTTGCCTATGGTTAGTTGCACCTGGATGGTTTCCGAAGCTTGTGCGTTACCACCAACCTGGAGGTTTGGGTATCCTTTATGAATATGGATACACCCTCCTTTTGTGGTGTGGTCCGGTTTTGGGGCCGAACGCATGATATGAGGTAAAACCTAATAGTGCCGGGTGCTCTCAGGAGCCTTGAACCAGGTTTCAGTTACAGCACAGACATCGATGTTCTCCATACTGAGAAGGGCCTCGAGTCGTGCATTTTGAGATTTAGACTTCTGGCATTGAGCAGCATTACCCTCAGTTTCTTCCCATTTTTGTTTTCTAGGGTGGTAGGTTTAGAATTTGAGCCTTGCCTAAAAATGGCACTATGGGGTGGCAAGAGCCTTAGCCAATATCCGAATCCCAGGGTGACAGGTGCAAGCCGTCCCTTGTGAAGCAGCGTGGCTTGTCAAGCATGTCATCCCAGGCAGACAGACACTGGATCCCTTTGAATGACACCAGACATTAAGCCAATTGTTAAAGCTGATCATCTTGTCTCTATATTGTGGCATCATTCTTGGTGAAGGAAGGATACTGCTCAGGGTTAGGGTCATACCTGCCTGGGCTACATAATCAGAGAGCTCCTCTATGTCTCTTTTCATGTAGTCCAGGGAGGTACGTCTCAGGTCGCTCACACCAGCATGGACAATGACTGTGTCATATTTGTACTTGCCGTGGAGTGACCCGAGTGCTTGTGTTATGTGGTGGATTCTAGCCCGATAGGCAGCTTACTGTGACCCTCTCCTTGTTCAGCCTGGTGAGTGGGACGTCAGTGTGTCTGACTATGGAGTCACCTATGACAAGTATGTTTGGTGTTGTATTTGGCCTTAAGGGCTGTGACTGCTTTGCACACTGCTTTTGTGGTTTATGTGTTGCTTGTGGGGTGTCTTGAGGTAGCAGTTGTTTGGGTGTCTGCTTTGGAGGCCTCTGCTGTTTAGGTAAATTTTACTCAGAGCCTCCGAGTATGTCTTTGTGTGTTTATGTGTTTGATTCAGTGGAGTGGTAGCATTATGTGAGGCTGGTTTTGTGGTGTGTGTAGTTGCCTTCTCCTCCTGTCTGGTCTTGCCAGTCCTGAGTTGAGAGAGCTCAGCCTCCAGTTGGCTAAATAGCTGCATCTCTCGCAAGTATTTGTGTTATGTGGGAGGAGGAGAGGGTTGTCTGTGTACATGAGGCAGTTATAACATTGCCTCAAGATTCCCAGATTCACCAGCTGGACCGGAGAGGGATTGACAACTGACCTTTGGACATGCTAGAATAATATTGGGAAATCCTTAATTGAAAACAAGGGCCAGTGGGGAGTGAGGGTGTAGTGCTTTTAATTTTTAGTGCTGACTTATATAATTGCTTTAGTGATCAAGTGCCAGGTAACTTGAGTGCAATGTGTTACAAGTAACTAAATGCAAAAACGACAAACAGTAACTTTCTTTCAAGTGAAACAAGGAAATAAGTACAGTAAGCAATGCAGATATCACTAGTGATCCACAGAAGCGCTGAGAAGTTGCGTATTAGGTGGAATATACCCAGAGTTTCATTGTATGTGCCATGCTACACAATACGGTCCTGTGGAAACAGCTGCAACAGGAACAGCAAGGGTCAGGGCCACACAGCCCCCACCATTGCCAGGGCCAGCACAGGCACAGACTGACTCGGAGGAGGAACAACCTGAGCCTGCCCATGAAGGCAGAAGAATGCATGCCCAGTACGCCCAGGCTTTGGCAAAGAGGCAACGCATAGCACATACAATGACACAGTAGGAATCCAGGGAATGACACCTCTCTCTGACTCGCACATGCAGTAAAAGGGATGCCAAACATGAGACTACCTCTGCTTAGCCATGTACAGGGAATGCACTATGTGCATCTAACATAGTCAGCCCTCCAGCACCATCCTCAATACTGTCACAGCCACAAGGTAAGTCACGCTCTCTATCAATTACTGAATGGAGTAGTATGTTCTGCCACTTGTATCTATAGTATGGATGTGAGCATGTAAGGGAATCGGGTGGCTGAATGGGATGGCAGCAGACAGTAGACACCTATATGGGCAGCATGAAATCCACAACAAATACTGGTGTCAACATAGTAAGCAGTACTAGGCAAGGTGAAAAATCCCACTGCAGGACATGTGCTGGGCCAAATGTGTGTCCATAGTACACACACATGCATGTCAGTGAGGCTCACATACCCAACAACAGTCTCAGCCAGCAGGACAGGTGTAGATGACCACAAAGAAAGGCTGTGCTAAGGCCTCCAATTGATGGCAATGGAGAACAGCCCCCCTCCATACCTACACAGACAGACTACAACAGGTCAGGCAGTTGGATGTTAGTTCTGAAGGGTAAGAAGTCTGAAACTGAAATGTAGGTCAATAAAACCTAAGATCTGTACTCCACTAATATGACTCTAGTCTGCATGATAGGTCAGAATACAGAATGAAATGGAAGCCAACAGAGTACCTGAAATACCAGTACAGTCATAGCAAATGTTTACAGTTGTCAGGTGTGTCCCCCCCCCCACAATTCTATGTAGAAATGTAGTAACATGTACATGTGGGTATAATAACAGTGGAGCACAGATAACCTGAGCTGGCCAAATTAGCAGGATAGATTGTTGCACGTGTACAATATGTAGCCAATGGCCAGTAATGATGATGACAGGGCCAAGTTCCGACAACTGCACTGCCAGACACAATGCATCCCAGCAAGATACAATCCAGCAGTAATCCATACTAATTGTTCAGATGTAATATCTGTCACCATCTGAAATATGGACATGTCATGAATGTGGGCTCAGACATACACACAGTACACAGGTGGAAGTACCCTAGACAGAGTATATAAAATGTAGCTATCAAATGGACACACCTTTGGAATTGTACATACAAGTTAGCAGCACATTAGTTGTCGGTGTAGTATAGAATACTGATGTAGTCTGGGCAAACACTGGCAGACCACAAAAGGTACAGTAATGAAGTACTGAGAAACTGCTAATGTCACCACACAAGCCAGCATAAGGGGAATGCCCCACGTATATCTGTGAGTCAGCTGCAAGAAGCTTCCATAGCACGCATGCACTCAGCTCACTCCACCATCAGCCACATCTTCATCACAGGTCATATCCCTGCTGTTGGGAATGAGTACAGTAAAACCCCCACTTCTGTATGGGGATACACAGAATGCAGCATGCTGAATAGGTGTCCCATGGAGGTGTGTCCCTAGCTGTAATCTGCACCCTGCCAGCATCCACACCAATGGATTAATAAGGACAGAAACTATTGCCATTAACACCTTGCACACCAACCATGTCACCCCAGGGGAATCCAGTGGCTTGCAGCCTGGGACTGTAGGAGTGACAGAATGCACTGGCCTGCTACAGATGGCCTGCATCACTACAAAATGCCCTGCAGTCCCCTGTCAAAGGCCTGTGCCTCATGTGTACTGCCAGTGTATTGTTATCTCATGGAGTCCCAAATAATGACATAACACAGTCCAAAGAACACAAATGCAAGGGTATGTCGTCAAATCCCAGTAGCATGCCCACCATGTTCTACTGCATGAACTGTGGACCAACCCCTAAATACCACTGGGATGAATAGATAACTATATGGACACTTATCAGATATCGCTTGCATAATGTTAGGAAGAGGATTGAATAACGGGGGGGGGGTAGAAGCATGGACGCCATGGAGTGTGTGAAGTCTGAACCTCTGATGTGTGCTCATACTATCCCTGCCTGCAAACCAAGGAATAGATGGCTACAAACCTGCTTGTAAACCACGATGAGAAGGGGAACTGACCATATATATGAGCCCTGCCTCTGGGTAACCTGTGTGAATCTGTACAGTTGTGAAGAATGGCCACAGCAGGATATGGCCATTCTGTCACATCGATGGATATACAAGCAGGGAATCCTCAGCCACCACAGTACCAAGCTTCTGGGCCATTACACAGATCCATCAGCAAGTGTCTGTGGCTCCCCCTCCAGAATGGCATGAGTGTGCAAGAATATGTAGGCTGCAGACCACAATACTGGACACAGCTTTATTCATCTTGTATTCCCCAAGAAATTACTGTGAGTAAATAAGTATATCTGTCCGTAGTTGATGACATACTACATCACAGTGTAAAACAGTACGTATGTCTGAATATGTCTGCTAACACCAAAACCATGTAGCACAATCAGCACAGACACAATTAGTTACAGTATTCCACTATCCTTTACCCATGGTGACTCCATATTGTCAACTAGAGATATCCTGCAGAAACAGGTTGCTAGCTGTAGGTGTAGAACATAAATGCCTGCACTGAAGTACACCCTACCTGGGATGGATTCTCACATTCAATATAGAAGGTCATACAGGGCGTGCTCCCACACTTAGAGAAACAAAGCCCTTGTCTGACAACAAAATACAGAAGGGTCATACTGGGCATGCTCAGACACTTACAGAAATGACGCCAATGTATGGCAACAACAGTGGACTATACATATCTGTCAGTCGCCGATTTCTGTGCACACACACCACCTTGCACACCAGTTATGCTTTGCACACATATCGGATAGGAATGCACACATATATCCAAGGACAACACACTATAATAGGTCAAACATACACAAACAGAGATGAGGGGAAGAGTTAGACAGACAATGACAAAGAGCTTCCCATCATGAGGTCTGTCCCATCCACCACACATCCAATTGGCCAATATCACATGATGTGCCGATGTCTATCATTGTAGACATTTGCTTCTGGTAGCCCTCAGCACTGTAGTGTCTGTGGTGCTTGTGATAACTGTGTAACATGACAGTACAAGTCATTATTCATTTAGCAGTCGTATACACAGTCCTGTCAAATGTAAAGTTGTGTGTGACTGAGCGTTTTGTGTGTGTGTTTCCAGAGGAATGGTTTATGGCCCATTCACACACACACTGCACTCTCCTTTGCCCTAGTTTAGCTAGCCTGCTGATGTCAATCACCTTGAAATACCCCTTTGGACAAGGATCATCCCAATAAGCTCTGTGGTGTGTACAATAACCGTGTAATGCTATAGTGTGATGTACTAGTTAGGTAGGAGTTCTAATCCCAGATGTGTGTGTGTGTGTGTGTGTGTGTGTGTGTGTGTGTGTGTGTGTGTGTGTGTGTGTGTGTGTGTGTGTGTGTGTGTAGGGATCAATGATTTTGAGGCCATTCACAGACACTACACCTACCATTGTCCTACTATAGCAAGCCTGCTGATGTCATTCACCTGGAAATACCCCTTTGGACAAGGGCTAGCCCTATAAGCTCAGTGGTCCATGTGATAACTGGTAATACTATAGTTTGACATACTAGTTAGGTAGGAAGTCTAATCCCAGACATAGCAACTGTGAAACTCTGCGCGTGTGTGTACAGAGTAATGCTTTTGAGGCCATTCACAGTCACTACACCTCCCATTGCCATACTTTAGCAAGCCTACTGATGTCATCTACTTTGAAATACACCTTTGGAGAAGGGCTAGCCCTATAAGCTCTGTGATGTGTGCCATAAATGCAGAATAATGTAGTAACAGTAACTACACAGCTATGGGTTTAAATTTCATCTGTGGCAAGTGTTTGTGTGGGTACCTCAGAGATTTTGTCCTCCGTTACAGCCAGTACACATCTCAGAGCCTGACTTTAGCAGTCCTGCAGATATCATCTATATTACAAGTATCAGTTGCAAAGACTAAACCATATCAGATCAGTGGTACATGTGGTAAATGTGTAATATAATGGTCTGTAAAGGTTGGTAGATAGAGGTTTGAACCTCACCCCTGGCAAATACAAATGTGTAATTAGGGTAAAATTATTTTTGGGATCTCTCACCCACTACATCACCTAATGCCAGTATTTACAAGGGCTGGTGATGTTCTTCACCTTAGATGTACCTTGGGACAGCATCCACCCAATATGCTCCATGGCACATGTGATAAATGCGGTACACTGTCGTAGCAATGCATAGCTAGGTAGGGGTTAGAATCTCAGTGCTGGCAAATGTGTGTGCATCATCAGTATCTTATGTGGAGGTTGCTGTGATTGTGTAATGACAGGATGCAATGTGGGGTGGGTTTTGCTAAATTGTTATATTGAGGACCTACTATATGTCACAATGTCAACCTTACAAGGACAGCAGATGTCAAATAACAGAGAGACTGGTCTAGACAATCCATAGCCCTACATGTGACATTATGGATCGTTGAACAATATAGGCGACCCTTGTATTACTCAGAGAACACTCTCCACCCATGTCTCATACACAAACACACTTGGCTAGGCAACAACCACTATATTGGTAGTTCCCTGAATATTGCCCACAGATAGTAACCACAGCATGATTGCAGTGGACTACATGTCTGTTGACCACAACACTGCCACTGACATCAGAATGTACTGTGATGTGTAACATCTCCTGACTGTGTGTTATCCAGCAAGTCAAAGGACAAAGCACCCTGTTCCATCCCTACAATAGGGAAATAAATGCTTACAGTGGTCCTTTGCTATGTTCCCCACTGGACACCTGCAACAACTGTAGAATCTGCAAATGTAACCCACAAAATGAATACCATGCTTATACACATTCCCTGTATGGGCAGATGGCACTAACTCCACTGAATACCTGTATCATGCTGTCAATGTAAGTGCAGCCACGACCTCAGTTCCACAGCCAGGTTTTACTGCATGAGGTCAGGAATGCCACATCAGATGATAACAATCTGCCACACAACATGCCCCAGAGACCCCAAGCACATTTCCACATGTCACAGAACATGCATGTGGGACATGTGCACAACCCAGACACTGTCCATGTTATGGAATATAGATCACATACATAGGAAGCTATGCACAGCACAGGCCACCCACAATAGTAACCCAGATGAGTGGATGGTGAATACAATACCCACCTGTGTGTGCCAATCCAGGGACTACACCCCTGAGCCACACTGTAGACCATTATCATGTGGCCTAATGCCAAAGTATTCCCTTTGTCTCACCTTGTACAGCCTTCTGGCACAGTCAATTACTACACACCTGTGAAGCAATGAACCCTTGCATGTCAATACTGGCAAGTGTGTGTGTGTGTGTGTGTGTGTGTGTGTGTGTGTGTGTGTGTGTGTGTGTGTGGAGAATAATGATTTTGAAGCCATTCACGCTCACTACACTTCCCATTGCCCTACTGTAACATGCCTGCTGATGTCAGTCACCTTGAAATAACCCTTTGACCATATATCAGCCTGCTAAGCTCTGTGGCGTGTGTGATAACTGAATAATACTGTAGTATAGCAAACTAGTTAAATAGGAGTTCTTATCCTGACCCTGCCAACTGTGATAATGTGTGTGACTTCCTGAGAGAGTGTGGTTGTGTCTTCCTTGACACCTGCTTTTGTGAACAGTCACATGCACTACACTTCCATTATCCCTCCTTCATCACTATTGCTGATGTCACTCACCTTCAAAGAAACCTTTGGATAGCACTTCAACATGTAAGCTCCGTGACGTGTGCAATAACTGCATAACAATGTAATAGCAATACATAGCCAAGTAGGGATTTGAAACCCAGTACTGGTAAGTTTGTGCATGTGTTATCATTGCCCTGTGTGGGTATTGGGGTGATTGTGTAATGACAGGGTCCATTGCAGTGTGGATTTTGCCTCATCATTATACTGAGGAGCTACATGTCTCATTGTCAACATTACATGGCCAACATTTTCCAAACATTGCAGAGATTATTGATGACAATCCTCAGCCTTAAATGTGTACAGCCATGTGCAATTACCATGTGACAGTATGGATTAGTACACAATACAGGCAACCATCATAATGCCCAGATACTAGTCTCCACCCTTGGATCATACACAAACATGCTTGGCTCTTACTCTCCTATTCCCTTCCTTTCTTACTCTGTCTCTATCTGTCTCTCTCACTCCTTCTCTGGTGGATGTGGAAAAGTACACCTGTTTTGCTAAGGCAGCAGCTTGAGTTTTGTAAGTGATGCAAATGATCAGCTGATGGCCTGTGCATGAATTACAGCCCCCCACTAGCTAACTGCATGTGGAACAGCTGTGTCATCATTCCTATAGCCAATTGCATGGAAACACACTCCAATAACTAAGCACTTCATGTGGGTGTTGGCCCTTTTCCTTCACTGTGAGCAGGACTTCATGTGGGTGTTTGACAAACAGCATCACAGAGGGTAGTTGGATATACCTCTTACAATATATACTGTGGAGACAGGCCAACAAACAGGAGGGGGATGTTCCAAACCTGGGGACAGAATGTAAGCATTGCTCTTTTACATTTGAAGTAATGTTGGTTTAACAGGGATTGTGTGGATATGGCTGTTCTACATGATTTAATATCTGTCATGACAGTGTTATGTGGTTGAGGAAACTCTCACCTGTAGGGCTATCTACAGACTGGCCAGTGTTTGGAGTCTTACATGTGATGTGTTCCTCATGCATTTCCTATCTTTAGAAATGCAGTAGCATACTCTCAGGATTGCAGTCAGTACATGGTGACATCCATGTGAGTTACTGACTTCATTACCCTCAGAAGACATATGTCACAACAAACCTTGTTACACCAGTAAATGTATGGGTTTATCACAGCAACATGTCAATATTGGCCCTGTGTTTGTGCTTTCAGCCACAACTCTGTCAACCTTTGTACATATGTCATGCAGTAAGAGGTGCATATGTTCAGTACATCATTATTTACTGACATCATACCTGATAACAAGCCAGTGAGATATCAGACTGCTAGACAAGTTATGTATAGTAGGCCTTATATTTGAGGACAAAACCTGGACATTTTGTTGTAGTGTGTGCAGTAGTGAGGTCTGTGTACTTATGGTGATTGTTCCCAGAGTGTGTATTGTGAATATGTACCTTGGCCTGTGTACAGACTGTGGTAGATGTCATTATTCTTGGTCCTGTTCTATCTGAGGTTGCATGCTGCTCCAGTGTATGGTACCCTATCGGCATACATGTTTGTAGAGCCAGATCGACACATGTCCCATACCACAGTCAGGCATTGGAATACACTGTGTATTGGCCCAGTATATGTAGGGTTAGTGTGTGAGTGGCACATATGAGGATGGTGTTGTTCAAACAATCCATATATTGTAATATTAAGTACGCTTACCATATGTGACTGTGGCTGTGTTCAGATTGGTTGTCAGTATGCACTTTCACACAGGTGTCTGGTACTGCGTGCTGTTACATGCCTGTAGAGCGTGCTATATTTTCAAGTACATGTGTATTCCCCCCATAAGAAATGTAGGCCAGTGTTGTGGCAGTCTGCCTGTAGTTTGCTCAGTGCTTTGTGACATGCCTAGCAGCTTAGTGTATTTACCCAGTGTGATGTTATGTCCAGATATTTGTCAGATGTACTGTTGCCGGGCCACCATAATTGTTGTGTATTTCTGACAAAGCAGTGGGATGCTGTACAGATGTATATCACTAACTAGTGGGTAGTATGTGGGCTTGTGACTTCTGCTCCTCTGGTTATTATGTGTCAGGAAAGACAGGAGTGTGTGAATACCTAAACTGTGTGAGCTTATCTATTCTGGTATTTTTGTGGTATCCCCAGTTACATGGCTGTAAACATTCACTTTGTCAGGCTTGGTCCACATGTCTTGCACTAAGGGGTTCTGTGTATACCTCTGGACTGACCAGAGTGTGTCAGACTGTCCACATTTATTGGTCATATCTCTGCTGTATTCCACAGGATCATTACTGTGATTTGTGTGGTACTGTACTTTGATGATCTTATGATGTCTGTCAGTAACTGATGGCGTGCATATCAATATCAGATGTGACTTCCCACACAACATTTCTGTTAAGACAACCCCTGTTACAGTAGCAAAATTTTGCATTTATACCTGCAATACTTACATGACATCCTCTTGGACTAAGAGTTTGTGACTATTGGTGCTGAGGTATGACTCCACTACATGTTATGGACATATGTTATACATATATGTGTGTGTATATATATATATATATATATATATATATATATATATATATATATATATATATCTTATAGATATATACACATACACATATACATATATATACATATATATATATATATATATATATATATATATATATATATATATATATATACACATACACATAGACATATATAGGTTTACACACACATATATATATATATATATATATATATATATATATATATATATATATATATATATATATATATATATATATATATATATATATATATATATATATATATAGAGAGAGAGAGAGAGAGAGCTATATATGACCATATATATAAAACACAATATACAGATGTATATAAATACATAGATAAATATATATGTGAATGTACATGTATACATATATCTACATATATATATATATATATATATATATATATATATATATATATATATATATATATCCATATCCTTGTTATGTGTGCACATAAGTGTTGTATTTACCTTCCCAGACGTATCCCACCATGTTTATCTGATATGTGATTATATAGATATAACAACATACTGATTCAACAATATGTCCACTAGCAAGTACTACACACGTGTAGAAGTCAAAGCAGTTGTTCACTACTATTCAGTATGTGTACTGACAGATATATTTGAAAACACAGCATAGTTGTGATGGCTTAGTGGTTAACTGCTCTGACTATAGTGTACAGGGTCCTGGGTTCACGACCTGCAATGGCTATTTATTTATTTGCTAGGCAGAAAAGGAACTGTTGGATACAGAGTGGTTAAGGCAGTTTTGAGCAGCTATAAGTGGGTTTGCGTGGGTTTAACCGACAATAAGCAGTGTTAAATTTATAGGCTCTTAAACTGTTTCGGCTTCGCTTACCAGTGCGCAAATCTGCTTAGCATTTATATTGCAGCAATGCTGAAACCTGCCAAGCATGGCCCAGCCCTGGTAACCAGTGATCACATTCCAGTCTGATAGAATAGCAGGGTAATAACATCTTTAATAAGTGTATTTAATTCCATGTACATAACATGCACCTATGTGCTGTCGTTACAGTAGCAAGGGGTGTGAGTCTACTGTCTGAGACACCTGAGTATTTATGGCTTGTACAACACATACTTCCATTTGACTGTGTTTCATACATGGGTAGTATCCCAGGTTATTTGCAGTCACACAGGCATGTAGTGTATCATTTTGTTACTACTGTTGACGGTGCTTTCCCAAGTAAGAGTAGATTGCAGATTGTAGTACTGGAACCAAACACCCCTGCATGCAAAGATGGACTCTGAGTCCTGACTGTCGTGTTCTTGGTGTGTGAGCTGTGTGTCATTACGTATTTGCTACTGGATATTGATCTGACATGTGGATATTAACTGTAAATTACTGTGTGTATAAGACATGTCATTGAGGGCTGCTGTCATGTAGTAATGGCATACCTATCAGTGTCAGACATCTATCTGTCAAAACATTCATCCTAATGCATAACCAGTTGGCTAGCTGATGTCTGTCTGTCCTCTGTACAGATGTGCAGATGTCAGGTATCCATCTTGGCTGCTTACAGGCAATCTATGCTTGACTGACACTGACATGTCTCTCCAGCTGTGTTATGAATGCCACAGCTAGGAATCCCCACCCTGTATGCACCACATGCAATGGATACCTCAACTACATTACCACAGTCAACAGAACATGCTTGGGTACAGGTCTCCAAGACAGATACTGACCATGTTATGTAATATATGTTGCATAAATGTCAATTTTATGCACATCACTGGCCCTCTGTAAGAGGCAACCAGATGACTGGATGTTGCATTTAACTCTCACCCTGAGGATCACTCATGTGGCATCAGTTGATACATAGCCTGCTGACAAATGGTAGGTGGCATGATACCGCTGTACCCACATCCCCTACTCTTCTTATCTCTCCATAGAGAATATCCTGGTACACACCTAGGAACATCTGCACCTATGGACCCCAGTACTGACAAATTTATCAGTGTGCATTACTGAGAATAACAGCATCTGTGTGTTTGTAAACCTGTAGTTGATAATACCCTGAGGGCCTTGACACCCACTACATCCCCATTGCCATAGTTAGATATGGCTGCTGCTGTAATGGACATTATATGTACCTTGTTACACTTTTCACCCTATGGGCTACCTGGAGCTTGCAGTACCAGCACAACAGTGTTGTACAAATGGGTAGATAGGCATGGGTTACCCTCTGAGTCCTGGCAAGTGTGTGTATGTGTGCAAGTGTGTATATTTGTAGGATACAGCATTCTGAGGCCACATTCTCCTAATACATTTTATTTTATTTATTTATTTACATTTGTTGACCGGGAGTGTCCGACTGGACGTAGGTCAATTTTCAGTGGAGGCCCGAGGAGAAAAGCTCCACAGTTAAAATAAACAGACAGTAGTTACATTGGATTACATAGCGATTAACAATTTAACATAGCAATTACTTACAACATATTTACAGATGAAGAACATAGTACATCAGTAGACAACTAGAATCTTTACCTGTGAAGTACATAACAGACATTAACAAATGTTACAATAAGAAGTTCCTGCTGTATAATAAGTACTAGGCTTATGAGCATCTGAGCTTGCTATAATCAAGGTAGTTAGTGGAGTGGAAAGAAAGATAGTGGTTGGATGGGGTAGGTGATATTAGAGTGGGTGTTGCAAGGGCATAGCCAGCATGTTTTTAGGTGCACTTTTAGTAAAGTTTTGAAGTGGGTGCATGATGGTACAGAGGTAATTGTGGGTGGAAGGGAGTTCCATAATTTGGCTATGGTGCAAGAGAATAGTGCTTCACCAGCAGAGTTACTGGATTTTGTGATCTGTAAGTGATTTATGTTGCTGGATCTTAGTGGTCTGGTGGTGCGATAGGGTTGGAGTAGATTCTGGAGGGATGGGACATTTAGAGGATGGTTTACTAGTTTGTGGGTGAGTGAGAGTTGATACCACTAAAGGAGGTGAGGGAGTTCAAGCCAGCCCAGTTCAGCAAGTGAGAAACAGTGGTGACTATGGTAGGATGCCCCTGTGGCAAATTTGGCGATTTTGTTGTAGCAGGCCTCTAGCTTGTTTAGATCGCATTGCCTTAGGTTGGTATATATTGGAGAGGCATAAAGTAGGGTGGGCATAAAGTAGGAATTTGCTATTGAAATCTTTGCTGCTTTGGTGAGAAGTTGCTTATTTCTGTATAATGCTCCTAGTTTTTTGTGGACTTTTTTTATGGTCATGGATATGTAAATGTCAAATTTTAGTTTATTGTCTATTTCCACTCCTAGCAATTTGGTGTGTTCAGTTGGGTATATAGTGGTGTTGTCTTTTGCTGTGATGTTAAAGTGAGAGTTGTTTTGAGCATGTTTGGTGGGTTGGAAGATGAGTAGTTAGGTTTTGTTTGGGTTGAGTATTAATTGGGCATCAGATAACCAAGTTTCAACAGAGGAAAAGGCTTCCTGTGTGACTGTTTGCAGTTTGGGTAGGGACTAGGCTGAGCAGATGATGATTGAGTCATCTGCGTATTGTATAAGTGTGTCATGTTTGGTGGCAGAGGCTAGATTATTGGTGTAAACAGAGAAGAGTAGGGGTCCAAGGATGGATCCTTGGGGAACCCCTATGGAGACAGGTAGTTGGGGAGATATGTCATTCTGCCATACAATGGATTGTTGGCGGTCAGACAGGTAACTCTGAAACCAGTTGGTGACTGATTGAGAGAAGGATAGGTTATTGAGGACAGAGATAAGTTGTTTGTGTGGGACCATGTCAAATGCTTTAGATAGGTCTAGGAAAGTAGCAGAGGAGAGATAGCCATTGTTTTTATGCTGAAGGATAGTGTTAGTAAAAGAGAGTAAGGCAGTGGTGGTGCTATGGTTTGGTCGGAAATCATGCTGAGTACTGGAAAGGAGGTTGTTAGCGAGGAGGTAGTCTGAGACCTGAGACTGTATGCATCTCTCTAGTATTTTGGAGAGTGGAGAGAGAATAGCTATGGGGCGGTAATTGGTTAGTTCTGTGGAGGGTCCGCCTTTATGGAGGGGAATTATATGTGATACTTTCCACAGTGTGGGAACATAACTTTCTGACAGAGATCGGTTAATCAAGATGGATACTGGGTAGGCCAGAGCATCAGCTGCGATTTGTAGGTATTCACTTGGGAGGTTGTCTGCTGCTAATTTGGTGGGTTTAAGTTTATTTAAGAGTTTTTTTATGTTGGAGGTAGGTAGAGGAGAAAAAGAGAAGGCAGTGGGGAGATTACTAGTTGAAGGTGTGGGTTGGAGGGGAGGGGGGTTGTGTTGTTTAGCTAGTGATAGTATGATTTGGGTGAAGTGTGTGTTGAATGAGGTAGCAATATTTTCTGAGGAGTGGGGGATGTCAGGAGGAGGGGTGCTGACTTTACCTGGGTGGAGGATGGAGTTTATGGAGGACCAGAATTGTTTGGGGCTGTGTTGCGAGGAGTCTAGGGCAGACTGGTAGTAGTAGTGGAATTTGCCCTGTTTTATTAGCGTTTTGACTCTATTGCATAGTTCTAGGAATTTCTGTCTAGTTGAGGGGGTTTTAGTTTTGTGCCAGTACTCCCAGGCTTTATCCCTGTTTTTCATTTCTGACTTAGTGGTTTTCTGTAGCCATGGGGAGGGTTGTGCTTTGGTTCTGGAAAGTCTTATGAGGGCATGGTAATTAAGGATGCTCAGGAAGGTAGTATTAAAAAATTCAACTGCATCATCAAGACTGAGGTACTTTAGACAATGCCAGTTACATTCTTTGAGGGATGAGATGAATGTGAGTGGGTTAAAGTTTATTTTTTTACGTATTTGACAGTAGATGACAGGTTTAGCTTGATATAGGTATTTATTGAGTAGGAATGTTGGGGAGTGATCACTGAGGCTATCTGATAAGCAGCCTGTTATATATGACTGGGGGCTCTTACTGACTAGTATCCAATCCAGGGTAGTGTGCTTGCTGGAGTTTTTATTTATCCTGGTTGGCGACTGGACTAGTTGGGTGAAGCAAGCCATGAAGGTTTACATGATGGGTTGGATGGTTGCCAGAACAGGATTGCCAGTCAATATTGAAATCACCTAAAATTATAGTTTCTTGGGGGAGATGGTGGGTAGACCAGCTGAGGAGGTTTTCTAGTGGAGGGATGTTTTGGCCAGGTGGGAAGTAGCATTCAGTTATGTTGATGGTTTTGTTTTGGTTTATTTTGAGGTTGGTATATATTATTTCTTCATTGCCTATTTGTGGAGCTGATGATTTTAAGATCTGGATGTTTAGATGCTGTTTAAATATTATAGCTTCACTGCCTCCTTTCTTGTTTAGCCGGTCTACTCTTAGTATGCCATAACCTGTAGGGAGTATTTGCTCACTGGTAACATGAGGTTTTAGCCAGGTTTCTGTCAGGATGACTATATCTGGGGAGTACAAGTCTATGATGGCATGTAGTTCATGGACTTTGTTGGATATACTTCTAATATTTAGGCTTAGTAGAAGGAAGTCACTTGGCTTTCTATTGGCTGTAATATGGGGGAAGTTATGGTTTCTAGTCTGATTATGAGGATTGGGGTTGGAGATGGTAGGGCCAGGGTTGGGGTGGATGTCTCCACTTAGGGCTAGTTTTGATATGCATGAGGTTATTAGTTTTCTCAGTTTTTGAATGTGTTTGTTTATAAGGGAAACTTTATGATTGTGCTCTGTGGGTAATAGGTATGGTGGGAGGGTTACTATGTTAAGTTGTAGGGTGCTTTATGTTTGACTAATATAGTTGGTAGAATATGTGGGGGGTGCATAGGGATGGTTCTTGAGTTGGTGGGAGGGGAGCTGAGTGAGGGTGAGACATGAATGGTGGTGCGAGTAGTAGTACAGTGGTAGTGGTTGAGTGGGGGAATGGTGGAGCTTTGGTAGGATGTAAGATATGCAAGGAGAGTGCATGCAGTGAGCATAGGTAAGGTATGCTTGTACATGTTAGTTGTGGAGGTGTGGTAGTAAAGGGAAGATGGAGGAGATAGTGTTGGGTTAGCACTGTGATTGGCTATTGGAAAGATGGGAGGGGTTTGTGAGTGTAATAAAGGTGGGACCACTGGGGGTGGGAGGGAATAAAGGGCAGGGTGGGGAGAGAAGCGGGTAGAGACCCTGTTAGTTGCTCTTATGAGGGAGCTGGAAACAATCAGTTAACAGAGTTAACTGATAAATGAACATATGATAGTGACAAGGGTGGTTGTAGTTTTAAAAATGGTGCCTGCCACAGGTAATATTTATTAATTTTGGGATTGTCTTAAGGTAATAAACAGGGAAGGGGGAGGGGAGAACAAGGGTGTGAGCAGGCAGTTCTTTGTACTGCTGCTAATGAGCCAAAGCAAAGACAAGTTTGTGTTTAAGAAACAATCACAATTGACCAAGGACTGCTCTGAAACTGTAAGTAATTTCTTAACCATTTCTCAGGTGGAAAAACAGGGTAACCTTGTATCAGTAGGCTATTGTTGTCTCAGTTTAAATTAACAAACACACAGTATTGATCAGTACAATAAGTATTTTTTTACTGTTGTACTACTTGAAGGCCTTAGCCTGGCCAGCAACATATTATAGTACATAATGTCCGGGGTTTGGCCTCAAATATAAGGCCTACTATACATAACTTGTCTAGCAGTCTGATATCTCACTGGCTTGTTATCAGGTATGATGTCAGTAAATAATGATGTACTGAACATGTGCACCTTTTACTGCATGACATATGTACAAAGGTTGACAGAGTTGTGGCGGAAAGCACAAACACAGGGCCAATATTGACATGTTGCTGTGATAAACCCATACATTTACTGGTGTAACAAGGTTTGTTGTGACATATGTCTTCTGAGGGTAATGAAGTCAGTAACTCACATGGATGTCACCATGTACTGACTGCAATCCTGAGAGTATGCTACTGCATTTCTAAAGATAGGAAATGCATGAGGAACACATCACATGTAAGACATTATATCCAGATGACTGGATGTTGCATTTAACTCTCACCCTGAGGATCACTCATGTGGCATCAGTTGATAGATAGCCTGCTGACAAATGGTAGGTGGCATGATATCGCTGTACCCACATCCCCTACTCTTCTCATCTCTCTATAGAGAATATCCTGGTACACACCTAGGAACATCTGCACCTATGGACCCCAGTACTGACAAATTTATCAGTGTGCATTACTGAGAATAACAGCATCTGTGTGTTTGTAAACCTGTAGTTGATAATACCCTGAGGGCCTTGACACCCACTACATCCCCATTGCCATAGTTAGATATGGCTGCTGCTGTAATGGACATTATATGTACCTTGTTACACTTTTCACCCTATGGGCTACCTGGAGCTTGCAGTACCAGCACAACAGTATTATACAAATGGGTAGATAGGCATGGGTTACCCTCTGAGTCCTGGCAAGTGTGTGTATGTGTGCAAGTATTTTTTTACTGTTGTACTACTTGAAGGCCTTAGCCTGGCCAGCAACATATGTTAGGCTTTCAGATTACTGTACCAAATGTTTTGCTTGAGAGTTGCATTAGTCATTAGCTATTATGTATGTCATACACCTAACTGCTATATGAAATGTCATATACAACTGAAATAGTACACAAACATTTCTATGTATGCAAACCTGCATGTGGTGTCATATCCTTTGACTTGTCTGTGGGTATATGTTTCATGCAATAATTGCCTTTTGTATGAAAAAATCAAACTCTGGCCATTTTAAAAGGTGGCAACTGTAGGAATACTGGCTGTTCAATATGCTGTACACCCTCTAAATATATATCTTCTTATACATATCTATAAGAAGTAATATATGTATATGTGTATGTATGTGTATATTCATATATATGTATATATATATATATATATATATATATGTGTATACATATATATATATATATATATATATATATATATATATATATATATGTGTGTGTGTGTGTGTGTATGTATCATTGGAATGTTTACTGCTTCCACATTGTACATTCCCTGTGGTACACAGACTTTTCTGCATGGTATGTTATTGATATCATCCTGCCATCATACAGCTGAGATGGATTACTGTTAGCTTGTTGTGGCTATGTTGCGTAGGGTCCTGGGTATGAAACTTGCAAGTGTTGGTTATTGTGTTGCAAGGCAGATCTGTTCAGTTGTGGAGGAGGGAATATATCAATAATTACAAGAGGTACTTATTTTGGGCCCCTTCACCCCCATTAACAGTTCCATTGGTCATATATATATATATATATATATATATATATATATATATATATATATATATATATATATATATATATATATATATATATATATATATATATATATATATATATATATATATATATATATTTATGTATATATATATATATATATATATATATATATACATATATATATATATATATATATATATATATATATATATATATATATATACATACATACATACATCTACATATATAAATACATTTCCCCTACTGTTGAATGATTGTGCTGGATATGTTTGTGAAAGCATCTGATTCATTTACATCTGAAATGGCTTAGTGGGAAATTACTTTGGCTAAAGTGTGCAGGGTCCTGTGTTTGAGACTTGCAAGGGCTGATTCTTTTGCTGCTGGCAGAACAGGGGCTGTTGGAGACAGAGTGATTAAGGCACTTTAAAGCAGTTTTAAGTGGGTTTGGGCAGAGCTAAGCGATGCTTACGCGAGCTTAGCTTATATCCGTTTACGGCCGTTTACGGTCGCTTACAGCAGCTTAAGCACGTGCTAATTTCAAATAAAGAAAAGAAAAAAGGGAGAAAGGAAAGTGGTGAAATTGGGGCAAGCAGGGGGACAAACAAGAGGAGAAACAAGTAGGGATGTGCAGGATAGGTGTAGGAAAGGACCATAGCTCTGTATTTCTTTGGCAGAAACAGCTGCTTTCAATGTGGGCAGTTTAGAATTTGGAGCCACACACCCTACAGGGAGGCGTGTGGGCATCATACAATATGGATGATTGGTAGGGTTAGATTGTGTGATGGGTACATGTCTCTGGACAAAATACGGAGCTATGCATGGGATGTGATTATTTTGTGGGACAGATGGCCTTTTTTTTAAGGTAAGAGTGGGATGTTAAGGAAGGATTATTGGTGAGTGTGGTGAGGGAGGTTTCATAGGAGAGGTCGCATTTGCAGACAGACAAGACAGACAAGACAGCAGACAGGGGTGGTGTATAACACATGGGTGGGCAAACACCTTGACGGGGAGGGTGGTTGGGAATCTGAAGCTCATAAGCCACCCAGATGGTAGTAGTTGCACTGATGTCCCCACCTGATGGCAGTCACCAGTACTCCTTCACAGCCCTGAAGTTGGCTATGCTGGGGGTTGGGCTGGAGGGGCCGCCTGCCTCTCTAGCTGTGCCAGCCTGCCCTCCACCTGGCACAGGAGGGTCATCCAGCTCCATCTGGAGGACACTGTGCAGCATGCCACAGACCTCATCCCGGGTGACAACATCCTTACCGAGCCCACTTGCAGGGGAGAGAGAGCTCCATCCCCTGCAGCAGTTCCACCCAAGGGTGGTGCAGGACCAGCAGATGAGGGAGGTCTGGGTTAGGTCCCAGACATGCTGGGACCTGGTGCCTCAGCCATATGGGGTGGGAGAGGCGGATCCGCTGGGATCTGCCTTCCCATATGTGCTATAGTGTGGAAATTAACAATTAATATTGGTTAGTCATGCACAACACATTACAACATTAGTCAAAATAGCATGCATGGATATTCCCATTTATCCAAAACAGTACAATTATAACAGTGCCATGGCAAACAGAACCCATGCATATATGGAATGGCATTCAGGGCTGCAACAACATGCCAGTTAGTGGTATGTCAGGCAGGCAATAAAAT
>NC_056729.1:1567736298-1567823798 GCF_019279795.1 Protopterus annectens
TACAGAGAGCACCCCAGCCAAAACTCAAACCAGAGAACCTCTTGCTGCGATTCAACAATGCTACCTACTGTGCCACTGTGCTGCCGACAGAGTTATGTCTTTTAAGATTATATCATATTCACATATATGAATCCTGTCTGATTACTTGTCGTCTTTCAAACCTGCTGGCTGGTTGGATATTCTAAATGTTCTAGGCATATTGCATTTACCCTTACCGTTTTAACTCAATTCATAACTGGAAAGTGCCCATGATGGAATATTTCACTTACCCAAATAAATAAAAATAAAATGTCAAAAACCTATACATTTCTGTGTAGTTATGATCAGCCACATGGAATAGTCAGTGTAAGTATTTGCATGCTGAAATGTATGGAACTTCTTTATGATCAATTTATAGAGTAGACTTTAAATGTGCTTCATGAAACCAACATTTTTCTGTAATTACAACTGTTCACATAGTAATAAGGTTTTTCTAACACTATGAGGATCATCCTTTTAACCACTGTTTGTAGTTAGGCAGGGCAGATTGTCAGGTCTGTAACTGGAAACATCTTTGTAGCATCTGATTCTTTTCTAGGAAAAGATAGAGGCAGTAAACAAGCAGAAGCAGCTGCCACTCCATCTAATAGAAAGTTTGGCTGACACTGGTCTGTACAGTCATACACTCACTTTCAAGTAAAGGTCAGCAAAGAGTAACTCTCTAAACATATCTTGCTTCAAAGAAGAAATTTAAGTAATGACAATTCACAACATCACACTCAGATCATGAACTGATTTCGGTTTCAGAGTTCATAATATTTTACCCTGCCTGGGACAATTTATTTCTTCTTATGTACTTCAAGCATTTCAGAAACAAAATATATTACATTCATAATTGAGAGCGGTCCCTGTTGTTTCTAACAGAGGATGTATTGTAATAAGTTAATTAACTTTAGGCTAGTAATCAGGCATGCAGAGTTTGGCACTTGCACATCTCTTGCATAGAATCTTTATTCGATTCGAAAAGATTGCTTGCTGCATAATGCAAATCTACAATTTAAATTGCATTTTCATAATTACTACCTACATTTCTACTATGATTTTTTTCTGTTTTTTTTTCTTTTTTATATTTCTAAGCAGACCTGATCTCTAAAATCCCTAAATACTTCACTCACGTGGTACTCTCCCAATGAATATATGAGCGCCATATTATTTTCTAAAACACAATCACTTGAATGAGAACAATGTAAGCATGACGTTTTGTTAGTGAGGCCTTCCATTCCAAAGTTGCTAGGAATGGAGAAAGCAAGTACTTGATTTCTGTAAAAATATTGCATTTGCTTTTCCTCAGAGTAATGATGACCTCTGAGGTCATTATTATAACCATATAAAATACTAGTTTCAGACAAATGTCCAGCATTTGCAATCTTCTGATTATTAAAACGTTCACATTTTAGATAATCCTGAATACATTTCGGTGCAGCAGTTGGTAATGAAAAGTGGTATGTGCCTCTGTCAACAACTGTGTTCTTACAGAATATTAGGGATGCAATGGTTCAGGCTGTTTCGACATGCAATGGGAGATTTCTTCCCATTACTGTGCCTGAGTGGTGGAAATGCCTTACAAAAGACCCTATAAGATGTGTGTTGGGTTAAAGTTTGGGATTCAGATACATGGACTGTTGATGTATAAACTGTTTATCTGGTTTCGGACAATGTGATTCATTATTGGCTAATAAGCATGTCTCTGAATCACCTATAATTACCGTCAGTGGTAAATAGCACTTTTCTGTTGTAATTATGATTGACAGCTCATGCATCACATTGGTGCAGACACACACACACACACACACACACACACGCACACACACACACACACACACACACACACACACACACACACACACACACGCGCGCGCACACATACCCACTCGCAAACACCCACCCCACTTTCCCAGACTAACTCAACTTGACACCCTCCATTTGAATGAACTCATGGACATACCTATTCACCCCCACACATCTTCATTCTAGATCCCCTACCTAATCCCCTCCTACCTAGACACATACACCCAGGTGCACACACACACACACACACACACACACACACACACACACACACACACACACACACACACACACACACACACACACACACACACACACACACACACAGTCAAAGTTTATCATATATATGGGTTATATCTTACCAAGGATATATCAACTGTTCAGCTTCCAAAGCTTTAGGGCACTTTCCATGCACCCAAACTATCAGTCAGCTCAAGTTGAGATGACTAAAAAGACAGGTTTGGGTGCCAAACCCGTCAGAGCTTTCTTGATGACTAAGAGTATGCTCCTCTGAAGGCTTTTGAGGATCAACTGTTGGCTTACGCTATTCCGTTACAAGGCAGATATGTTCCCTATGGGGAAAAACTTTCCAATTTATAGAAAGTGCTATTTTATTGTACTTTCTTGTTATTTTTTAACCTAAAAGTTTATGTTTTAATGGACTGTCATGAGACTTAGCTGTACCTATAAATGGGAGGGCTCCTTTTTCTGTCAGTTAAAAATTTGTTTCAAGTAATTGAAAATATTTTTTGTCTGTGAAAAAATGTGTTTATTTTACTTTTTGGGGAGGGAAAATTTTTAAAGGGTTTTGTACTGCTTTTGTGGGGAAAAAGTGACTTTTAAAGACTTTAGATTGTTACCAGCTTTTGCTGCTTGTTTTCCCCAGGAAAGGGGCACCATTTTTGGATTGATCATGGAACAAACTACTGGTCCCATGGTCAGTTGTTCTTCCAGTCACAAAAAGAGAAAAGTAAGCAAACAGTCTTTGCTACCATAGCAGGTCAACCAAGTTTATTTTGACTAATTGTGAAAGCATGAGGAATGCTTTGTCTGCACTTTCTTCTTTAATGAAAAATCTGGTTTAAATAATTTAGTGTCTTCTTGGTTCCTCTGCTGCAGAGGTTATCAGAAAGTGTGATGAAAGAGTAAGCTGCTACAGGGAATCACTAAGATTTTACAGCCCTCCTTTTCCAAACTTTCTAAGGCATTCTGTAACGCTTCATCCAATATTGTCAAAAACAAGGTAAGCATTCTCAACAAAATGCTCATAAATTGACATTTAAGAAGAAATGGCAGGGGATGACTAAAAGAATTTAGAAGCCCCCCCCAAAATCAAGGACTGTCCAACAAGTCAGAATGGCTATTTAAGGGAACTTGTCCCCCTTCCATCTCTCACCCTGCCCAGCAGTCCCTTTTCCCTTCAAGAAAGTCAGAATTGCCATTTCCTTTTGGTAGCAGATAGCTTCAGACAAATGGGTTCTGAAGATCATTCATCAAGGTTACAGATAACAGTGGGAAGAAATCCCTCATTTTCAATGTTAATTCCTTATTCACCAGATATGACTCTTTTACTTCTCCATATACAGTGGATATAAAGAGTTTACACACCCCTGTTAAAATGCCAGGTTTTTGTGATAGAAAAAAATGAGACCGCAATAAATAATTTCAAAATGTTTCCCAACTTTAATGTGACCTGTAACCTGTACAATTCAATTGTAAAACAAACAAATATGTTAGGGGAAAAAATATAAAAAATAAAAAAAACGTACAATAAGCTGGTTGCATAAGTGTGCATACCCTTAAACTAATACTTTGTTGAAGCACTTTTTGATTTAATTACAGCATTCAGTCTTCTTTGGTACACAGACTATGATTAACTTTTTATATCCACTGCATGTCAATGCATGCTGTCCCAGGGAGTGATAGAACCAATTCCTCCTTCTTGGGTTGGGAAAGATTTTTATTTAGTGATGTTTTTAGTGACAAAGAAAGAAAATACTTGAGGCCAGTTCAGCTCTTTCTTTCCTAAACCTGCTTGCGATAGTTCCCAAATTCAAAATGCTGTCACTTTACAACTTGTTACCTCTTCCTCATTCAAGTTTCCTGGTAACACTAGATTTAAAAGATGCTTATCACCATATCCCTATTCATCCAGACTTCAGGTGTTTCTTAAAGTTTTGTCTGTCTGGATGACATTATCATTTCTCTGCTTTACCCTTTTGACTATCCACTGCACCAAGGGTATTCACAAAGTGCCTAGCTCGATCTATAGCTGGTATCTACATTTTTCCATATTTAAGGATGACCTGCTTATCTTTGCAGAGTATATTCCAAGTGTTAGGAATCACTCACTTGAGTCAGATCTTTTACATGAGCTGGGATTCCAAGAGACGATTCAAAGGTTTATTTTTCACTCTTTCTCACAGAATTGTTTTCCTGTGGTGTTAGGTAGAGACATCATTTCAAAGAGCTATTTTCACAGGAAAAATAAATCTATATCTGATCCATTTCTCAGGTTTTCCATTCAGACTTCTGTCACTGTGAGGGAATATCTCAGGATTCAGAGTCTCATGCCATCTATAATTCTCGTGATGCCTGTGGGAGACAGCAAATATCCCTAAATCTGGGTCTCCCCTTCTCCCTCCTTGTTCCAAAGCAGTCAGTCGCCACAGATGCCTCAGACTTTTCTTGGGGAGCAGTTTCAGGAGACATAGATATGAGAGGTGCAATGTGTGTGGGACACAAAGGACAGGCACAAGCACATAAATATAAAAAAGATGCTTGCCGTGATCAAGTCACTTAACTCTATGATCATTGTTGTTCTCCAGGTGCTTTTCATATTGTTACAGACAATGCCACAGTCACGTGGCACAACAACAAGCAAGGAGGGAACCAGTTTGTACCTGATTTGCAGACAAGCCACGTTAGCTTAGTATATAGTTTCACAGCAAAATATCACTCTGCAGGTATCCTACATTCCATCAGAGCAGAACTGTATGGCAAACAAGTAAGCAGGACAGGACAGACCCTCAGAAATGGAAACTAGATCAGGGAGTCTTCCAAGATTTGATCCATCTGTGAGGAGATCCTGACATAGACCTATTTGTCTCCTCTCTGAACAATCAGCTTGGCACAGTTCTGCTCCAGGACCTCATGCAAGAAGGTCTGGAAGACAGATGTCTTCTCTTTTCTTTTACATGGACAGTATGCTTTTCTACCCTTTCCAATGATATTGTGGGTACTTCTGAAGATACAGAAGGAATCTCCACAAGATCATTATGATGACTATCTTCTGGCCCTTGCTACAGTGGTTCTCCCTTCTTTTGAAAGTGGCCAAGGGCAATTACCATAAGCTTCATAGAGTGGATCTACTCACACAACATCAGGGGTGTTTGATATACCCTGACCCTATCATCTTCAACTGACGGCCTGGGCGATATGGTCTTAATTCCCATAAAGAAACATTTTACTGAGAATGTGCAATGTGGAAGCAAGAAAGCCTGCCTATAAAATAATTATATAATAGTGAATGGAAAAGGTTTTCATTTGATACCAATAACATTGTGGGAAGTTAGCATAATGGTTAAGGTGCTTATGTTACAGACACAAGGTGCAGGGTTTGATTCGCAAATGGGGTAATTGGCTAGGCTTGAAATGGCCCACAAGGGCAGTTAGCTCAGTATGAACCAGCACCCATTCAAGGCTACTTGTTCTCTGGTTTTACAATTTATGTGTGAATTACTATCCTATGGCCTTTCTTATTTCTCTACTAAGATTCATTTATCATCCATGTCATCATGCCTGCCCATGGATCCTCCTCTTTCAATGCATTCTTATGTCAAAATGCATTTTAAAGTGGTTTTGCATAAGAGGCCTCCAAGAAAACTGGTGTCCCAACCTTGGGATCTTAATTTTGTGTTACAGAAGTTAACACTTGTTCCATCTGAACCAGCTAACCTGGCTGACTTCAGGTTTATAACATGGAAAACCATTTTACTGATTGCTCTGATATCTGCAATAAGAGTGTCTGAGTTGCAGGCTCTTATGGTGAGTCAGACCTATCTCATTTTCCAAAGAGGCACAGTTTCTTTGAGAACTAATACTTATTTTATGCCTACAGTGGTATCTGAGTTTGCTTTAAGCCAAATAATCCATCTCCCTGTTTTCTTTCCTGAGCCTAAAATGAGGGAGAAAGTATATGCCATACCTTAGATGTCTACGGACAGCTCAGGTACTATCATGCTAGAGCTAAATCTTTCAAAGGATTATAGGTTCTTAGGTAGATTCTAGGCTATTGGCTCTAGGGCCTGTACAAGCCTAGCCATAAAGATTCCCTGGCTTATGCCACCCAAAATTATTTTCCTGTGTCCCTGTTGAGCAGAGCCACAGAAGTGATCCCCTGGGTGAATTTCCTATTTCCCATCCAATTGTCAAGAATTTTCTTAAGGAGAGCTAATGAAATGCTCTGCTTGACATGAATGGGCAGCTTGTTTCAAAGTATGGGGAGACTCTGAGACAGGAACCCATCCCTCCAGCATGTTTTATTTATTGTGGTGGCAATATTTAGGTCCCTGGAGCATATGGCTCAGAGGGATTGGGATTTCTTTAAGTGTAGCATGTCCAGCATCTCTGGGTTTGACATGGCTTTGTATGTTAGGCAGATATCGCCTCTGAGTAGGTGATATGTGAAGGAGTAGAGCTGGAGTTTTTTGAGATGGTCTGCATACGGCATCTGTTTGAGGCCGGTGATCCTCTTTGTGAGGTATTTCTGTGGCCTTTCCAGTTGTTGTAAATGTCTTGTGAGTTACATACCAAACAGGGCATTGTACTCTATAATGGGTCTAATGAGGGATGAGTAGAGAGGAACAATGACCTCCTTTTCCTGGATGAGAAACCTTTTGTGATGAGGTGTGCCACATAGAAGGATTTCCTGACTACTGTGGCGGTGTGGTTATTAAAGGAGAGACTACTGTCCATCTGTGTCCCTAGGTCTCTTATCACACTTTCAGTGTTGAGTGGACTACTGCCTATGTGGTAGTTCATGGGCACAGGGTTTTTCCCAAAGGGGATGACTATGCATTTTTTGGCATTAAGTTTGAGGCCATGGCTTTGACACCAGGCATCTGTCAGTGAGGCCCTTTTGTAGAATGTCCACATCATTTGGGGATTCAATAATGGTTCCCAGTTTGCAGTCGTCTTACACCGTCTGTGCTGACCTGCACTTCAGAGAAGTAGATGCCAAACAGGAGTGGACCCAGGACTGAACCCTGTGGTACTCCACTTGTCACTGGTCTGGAGTCAGATTTGGAGTCGGCTACTTTCACAGTGTGGGTTCTGTCAGTGAGCCAGTTGGCAACCCATTGCGTGACATAGAGATTTATGCCCATTTTAGTGAGTTTATCTATGAATCCAGAGTGAGGGATGGTGTTGAATGCCTTGGCATGGTCTAGATAGGCTGTGTGAACCACCTTACCCTCAGCCACGGCTCTGGTGACTGCTTCAAAGAAGTCAATTAGGTTTAGGAGACATGATCTGCCTTTCATGAAACCAAACTGGGTGTTGTCCAGAGTTTGAAGGTTACCTATGTCTTTGCTTATAAGTTCCATGATGATACGTTCCATGGCTTTGCAGGTCAGGCTTGTCAGGCTAATGAGGTGTTAGTACCCAGGGTCCATGGTGGCTCCCCCCTTGTAGGATGGGATAACCATAGCTAGGCACCATTAAGTAGGCACAAAGCCTGAAATGAGGCTATGACTGAACATGGTACGTAGGTGTGATGCCAGTTCATTTTGTAGTTCACCTGGGATGTTGTCTCGTCCCATGGATGCTGTATTCTTGGCTTTGGAGAGTGCAGTTTTAACCTGTGTGGCCATGATTACCGGGACTTGGTATTCTTCCGGTATTGAGATGGGCACTTTAGGGGGTGAGGGGAGGGAGAAGGTAGCACTGAACCTATCTGCCAGGATGATGGCAATATCAATTGGTTCTGTATATTTAGTGCCATTGTGCTGTAACTCAGAGCAGATCTGAGTGTTGCCATTGAGATTCTTGACATGACTATAGAATGCCTTGTGGTTGTCTTTAGAATCTGTGGCAATTTTGTTTTTGTAACTAGCTTTGGAGGATCTTATGAGGGATCTCAGCTTCTTACTGAGGCTGACAAGGGAGTTTTTCCAATCTTGGGATTTTACTCTTTTTTGCAACAGTTTCTTCCTTTTCTCAAAAACAACACCAAGATGAAAGCAGGAAAAAATACAACAATCTAGTAACCAGCAGACAAGTTTAATATTTTCTCTGACACCTTGGCATGACATGCCTTCAAGGGAGTTTCTTCCTTTTGTTGTAGAGTTTGTTTCTGGAAAGGACTAACAGATTGGCTTCCTTTTTTTGGAGGACAGCGTCTTGATTCATACAGTGCATTGGTGTAAGATTCAGCAGTCGTCAGTGCATTGGTGTAAGATTCAACAGTTGTACTTCTAGTTTCTGTCTGCATGGATATTGTGAAGTTTGCCACTTCTGTCTTGAGAAGCATGAAGTTGGCTTTGGAGAAGTTTTTTACAGTGGTTACCTTAATGGGAGGTGGGGTGGGATATGGATATGTAGGATGATCAGCTTATGATCGGATCTAACCAATGAGGAGCTGACCTCTGGTGCAGAGCATCATCCGCCCATGTTGGTAACGACCAGGTCTAGGATATTGTTACCCCTGGTGGGGGTATGGATAAGTTGATCCAAGGCATTGGAATTTATGAATTCCAAGAATTGTTGAGCAAATGTGTTGGTACATGAGTTGTTTTCCCAGTTAATGGCAAGGTAGTTAAAGTCGCCCAGTATTAGGGTATTTGGTAGCACCTTAATACTTTCCAGTATGTTATGAAAAGTGGAGTGGGAATCATGGGGCATGCTGGGGGATCTGTAGCAAGCTACAATTTGGACTGCAGTCTTGCCTAGTGTTAGTTGCACCTGGAGAATCTCGGATGCATTATGTTGGGCAACTAGCCTGGAGGTGTGGATATCCTTGGTGAATATGGACACGCCTCCACCTTTAGTGTTTCAGACCAGGTTAGGTGGCCAAAAGATGTAGTATGAATTGTAGCCTGGTATTGCAGGGGTGCTCTCTGGAGCCTTGAACCAGGTCTCTGTCACTGCACAGATGTCGATGTTCTCCATTTTGAGGAGTGCCTCAAGGGAGTGCATTTTGAGGTTTAGACTTCTAGCATTGAGTAGCATTACCCTCAGATTTTGCTTGCTGGTTCCTGTTATGATGGTAATTTTGTCATTTGAACCCTGCCTAAAAAAGGCACTATAGGGGTGGTAAGAGCCTTAGCTAGTATCTGGATTCCCAGGGGCGACAGGTGCAGGCCATCTCTGGCAAAGCATCGTGGTCTGTCAATCATGTCATCCCAGGCAGACAGATACTGGATCGCCTTAGAACGACACCAGAAACTTGGCAAATTGTTGAATCAATCATTTTATCCTTGTACTGTGGTATAATTCTGGGTGATGGTAGGATGCTGCTCAGGGCTAGGGTCACACCTGCCTAGGCTACAAGATCCAAGAGCTCCTCCATGTCTTTTTTCATGTAGTCCAGGGAGGTATGTCTCAGGTCATTCACTCCGACATGGACAATGACAGAGTCATGTTTGTACTTGTTGTTGAGTGACCTGTGTGTGCATTATGTGACAGATCCTGGCACCCAACTGGCAGCTGACTGTAATTTTCTCCTTGCCTGGTGAGTGGGACATTAGTGTGCCTGACTATAGAGTCACCTATGACTAGTGTGTTGGGTACGTTGTTTTGCCTTAGGGGCTGAGGTTGTGTGGCACACTGGTTTTGTGAGCTATGTGTCACTTGGGTTGTGTTGGGAGGTGGTCGTTGTTTGCGTTTCAGCTTCAGAGATCTCTGTTGCTTGGGCAGATTTTTATTAAGAGCATCTGTGAATGTGGTTGTGTGTTTTGTGTTACTATGTGTGGGTTTTGGTGGTGTAGGTTTAGAAGGACTATGTGTTGTGCATTGTGTGGTGTGGGTGTTTACCTTCGCTTGACTGACTAGTCCTTTCTTGGCTGGAGAGAACTTGGCTTCCAGCTTGGCTATATAAGTGCATCTCTCACAGGTTGTAGTGTTGGGTGGTAGGAGAAGAGGGTTGTCTGTGTACATGAGACAATTGCTACATTGCCCCAAGATGCCCAGATTCACCAGGTGGACAGGAAAAAACACCGGGAGCTGACCTTTAGACATGCCTGGATAGGTGCTTGTTTTTTTAAGTACTAGAACTGCTTTCCTCTTTACTTAGTAAGGAAAGGTGAGTGTTGTAGCAATTTATAGAATATATAGTACTTACTGAGTTCTAAGCAAGTACTGAGCTCAAAGAATCAGGTTTGAGTGCTAAAACTGGAAAACTGGCTAGTTCTAAGGGAAAATTTGAAGAGCAGACTTTCTGCTGCCAGTAATAGTTTAACCCTAGCTAAGTGATGCTGCGTGATGCGCAAACACAGGTTTTTAAGCCAGAAAGTTGAAAGGGATAGAAAGCAGCCTCAAATGGCCAATGAGGTACACTTGCTGAGCTGGAAACTACTCCTCTAGTGCTCAATGTTTACCACACCCACTGATAAGCAGAAAGACTTCCTTCTACCACAGCAAGGTCTGGACAACTCAGAAACACAAAAGTAAAGTCCTGAAACCAGCCAATGCGGGATCCGGACTATGCTAGTATAGAAAAAATGGTGGCAAATGAGCAAACAGATAGTAATTTTTTTGTATTTTTTTATAGGTTAAATCAGCAGAAAAATGCAATTAAACAGTACATAAGCAAAGAAAAGGCTATCACACTTGAGTGTGTAGCCTACAACAGTAAATGCAGTTTAAAATTTGAATCTAAGCAGAAATCAAGTGCACAAACAATAAAACAATTTAAAATACAGTAGAGATAGTAGCAAGACTGCTTTAAAATGGCTTTTAGAAGTGCAGTTAGCAAAAACAGTCAAAAAAGACAAAAAGGTACTTATAATCAGCAAAAAGTCTCTCTTCCTTGCTTCTAGTGCTGTAGTAGTACGCAGGACACCCAAATAGGATTTGCTGAGCTAAAACAAGTGCAAACCCACACAAACATGTGTTTTTAAGCCAGAAAGTTGTTTCCAGATCAATTATTCATTTCTTATGAAGGTAAGAAGAAGGGACAACTTGTGTCAAAACAGACTATTTCCAAATGGCTGTCTGAGATTATTACCTTTCGTTATAATCACCACAATGAAACTATTTCAGATAGGGTCAAGGCCCACTCTACCAGGGCATTGGCTTCATCTATGGCTTTTTGGAAAGGATTGGATTCTAGAAGTATTCTAGAAGCAGCAACTTGGCCCTCCATGCATACATTTATAAGCTTGATTCCTTTTCTAGTTCTAGATCAAGTTTTGCTAGGACTATTCTCCAGGGGCTCCTGGACCCTTCTCCTTACACCTCCCAGATGTAGTCAGCTAGGGTAATCTATCCATAAAGCTAAGGCTACTGAAACAGTGATCAGGATGATGAACACAGTACAGTCATGTAGGTAAACGTACAATAACGGAAGATGTTAAAATGATCATTGCTGCAGTAACTACACCTTCCCTCCATCCTCTTGTTTTTTTTGTGTATTATTTATGCCAGTGATTAGACATTTATTTTTTGTTGTTTCTAACATTGTCTTTTCAGGCCTCAGCCACCCTCTTTCTGTTGGCATGAAAGTTCTGAAGGACTTGGCACCCTAACCTGTCTTTTTAGTCAGCTTACCTTGAACTGACTAACTGTTTTGGCATGTGGAAGGTGCTCTGAAGCTTTTGAAGCTGGTCGTCTGTTCAAGGCACTGGAACCATAGGGCAAGGGGGGTGAGCATGCTCCAAGGTTTACAGCTTCAAGACTTTCTGCCTCTTGGAAAAAAACAAAATAAACTAAAAACTAATACTTGATGTGCACAGCCTGATCCAGCACTAGGCGACATAGGCACTCTGGCCAGGAGGCTTCAACAAAAATAAAAATAAATAAATAAATAAATAACTTCTTCAATCCATGGGTGGCATCTTCTTCTTTAAGGAGGAAAACGTGTGTCACATGCACACATGTCAATGCAGATGTAAATGCAGTTCACAGTTAAATATGGAATTTAAACTATCAATTCCATTGCAAGAGAAGGTAACTATATGTGTGTGTGTGTGTGTGTGTGTGTGTGTGTGTGTGTGTGTGTGTGTGTGTGTGTGTGTGTGGGTGTGTGTTGGTGTGTGTGTGTGTGTGTGTGTGTGTGTGTGTGTGTGTGTGTGTGTGTGCGTGTGTGTGTATGCGTGCTTCAATAAAGTATTAGTTTAAGGGTGTGCACACTTAGGCAACCAGCGTATTGTACGTTTTTTATTTTTTTATATTTTTCCCTAACATATTTGTTTGTTTTTCAATTGAATTGTACAGGTTATATGTGACATTAAAGGTGGGAAAAGTTTTGAAATGATTTGTTATGGTCTGACTTTTTTATATCACAAAAACCTGGGATTTTAACAGGGGTGTGTAAACTTTTTATATCCACTGTATTTGAGTTTCAGACTTCATACCCTTCAGAAAATACATACTAACACAAATCCTGTTATTCTAGCAACTTTCTAAGTTAAAAAGAGCAATATTTCAGGCTTTGTTCCAGATTTTTTGCACTAAGAGGTTGAGAGGTATGCATACCTCTTAACTGTCCAGATTTTTGCAGAATGTCCTGATTTTTTGCTTCATATTTTGGCTTATTCCTCAAAATCTGTGTTTTATGGAAATGACTGAGGATTGAAATAAGTAATTAATGTCATACATTTGAATTTCAGACTTCATTTCCAATGTGCAACTAATTGTTTTGCTTATCAAATGGCAGCCACTGTTTGTGCTACAGAATTTGAAAGCAGTGATAGTAGCATAATTGCCTTTGGTGCAGAAGGCTGTGGATTCTATTCCCATATTTTTTTAATTTCTCCAAATGTTTTGGGGTTCTAATACCATGATGGGAATGGACCCCATTCCTAAGTCAAAGTGTGAAGAGAGGTGAAGGCTGCCAGCCTAGCTAGATATAATTTTGTAGATAATTCTGTCATTTGTAAATATTAATGTAAGCCACAGGCTGGTTCTCTTAAAGGTGAAAAGAGTTATCTCTCAACCTCTTAATGCAAAAAATCTGTACAAAGCTTGACAAAAATGGGGATACAAATAGGGCCATATTTTAAATTTTGTTCTTATAAACTTAGAAAGTTGCTAGAGTAACAAGATTTGTTTTAATATACATTTTTCTGAGGGATTTGAAGTCTAAAACTCAAATGCATGTCAATATTTAGTGACTATAATCCTGACATCATCCCTGTTATTTGCCAGGAAAATAGAGGAAAAGGCCAAAAATATGAGCCAAAAATCTGGACACTCTGCGGAAATCTGTACAGTTGAGAGGTATGAGACTGTATTGGATGTTGAACTGAAAAAAATGTAACAATAATGCTCTCTGCTGTAAGAAAGCTGATAAGCCAAGCATTTCATGACTGTCTTTGATTTCAGGGCTCGGAGCTAAGATGTCTGGATAAAGGAATTCTGGCTATTGTTTTGAGACCAGAGTTAATTGCTAGAATTTGCATGTATAATTTATTTTATTACTCTGGCTTCCTGACCAGCTGCAAGATCAAAATGGCTATTAATCTCTGAGTTTCTGTTAGCCTGGGATCCAGAAATAAATGATGTAATCTGAAATGAATCAGTGGTACTGTATTATCAATTTAAAGACAGAAAGAGTGAGGACATTTAGCATTTGTCTTGAGAATATCCAACTCACCAGCACTGTGCCTGTATTCTGTATGTAAGTTTATTTTAGAATTGTGCTTGCTCTTAGATATAGCTAGGAAATAAGAAGATTAGATTATTGTTTTTCTGTACTGATGTCAGAACTTTTCTACTGCATTATTTTAAGCATTTCCCTGTGATGTCTGAACTCTTGACTAGCACTGTGTAGTAAGAAGTATTGTCTTGTGTTTTTATTATTTATTATTAATTATTTTTAAACATTTCAACTGTGGCTGTTTTGTGTAGAGATAATTTAAGCTCTAGAGTACATTGCATGTATTTAGTGATACTGGCCAAGCCACTCCAATAAGCCTTGACTGTTTAGTTTCACTTACAATTTGGATAATAATATTGCACAGTGTAATTGGGCACCCTTTCATAAGGGCCTTTTGGTAGCTGATAAATATTAGTGGGTGGTGACAAGTGGTACTACTGTATAGTCTGGGTAAAAGGGGCACAGTTAGAAAACATGTGCCAGCCTTCCCCAGGAGTGTCTGTGTGGTTGTATATAACTCATCTCAAATTGTGTGTGTGTGTGTGTGTGTGTGTGTGTGTGTGTGTGTGTGTGTGTGTGTGTGTCAGCTACTTGGGCAGGGACATGAAGCACTGGTTGGACAGAGGGGGTGCTGGAGGTTTTGGCTTGCCCACTAGGCCGAGATCTGGACCCTATAGCTATGCCAATCGGGAGTCTTATTGGGGACCTGGAGAAAAGGAAGACACCAGCCCCAGACTGACTGTGATCTCTGTGTGCCTTTAAGGGAAATTGTACTTTACTGTGTGTGTGTATTTATTATCGTTTCTCTATATGGATGCCCCTCATTGGTGTTAGTGGTGAGGACTGAGGCTCCTTGATTGCTGGGCCAGTGGATGGGCATCACACAAAGTACGATTAAAGTTCATGAAATTAGTATTGTTTCAATCTTTGATGTCAGCCAGAAGTGCTCTTCACAGCACCCGTAATGGTTCATAGATTCATAGATTCATAGGTTGGTACTAGGCTATCGGCCCTAGGGCCTATACAAGCCTAGCCATAGCAATTCCCTGGCTATTTCTTCCCACAATATTTACTTCCCTGGACCCCTGTCTAGCAGGGTGATGGACGTGATCCCCGGGGCAAATTTCCTATCTCCCATCCAGTCATCAAGGTTCCTTTTGAAGAGGGCCAAGGAGGCACTCTGCTTGACATGTATGAGCAGTCTATTCCAGAGTACTGGGAGTCTCTGGGTCAGGAATCTATCCCTCCAGCATGATTTGTTTATTGTGATGACAAGGTTTAGGTCCCTGGAGTGTGTGGCTCTGATAGATTGGGATGTCATTAAGTGGAGCATGTCCAACAGCTCTGGGTTTGACATGGCCTTGTATGTTAAGCAGAGATCACCTCTGAGTAGACAATATGCGACAGAGTATAGCTGGAGTTTTTTTTAGTCGGTCAGCACAGGGTATCTGCTTTAGGCCTGTGATTCTTTTAGTGAGGTGTTTCTGCAGCCTTTCCAGTTGTTGCAGATGTCTCGTGAGGTACATACCAAATGGGGCATTGTACTCTATGATGGGTCTAACGAGGGATGAGTACAGTGGGACAATGACCTCCTTTTTTCTGGATGAAAAGCCCTTAGTGATGAGGTGTGCCACATAGAAGGATTTCCTGACTGTTATGGTGATGTGGTTATCAAAGGTGAGACCACTGTCCACCTGTGTTCCTAAGTCTCTTATCACACTTTCAGTGTTTAGTGTACTGCCAGCTATGTGGTAATTCATGGGTACATGTTTTTTTCCCAAAGGGGATAACTATACACTTCTTGACATTGAACCTAAGCCCATGGCTTTGGCACCAAGCATCTGTTTCTGTAAGGCCCTTTTGTAGAATATCCACATCATTTGGGGATTCAATAATGGCTCCCAGTTTGCAGTCATCTGCAAACTTTGTTAGCCAGAATCCCTCAGTGTTGGCCCGTACTTCAGAGAAGTAGATCCCAAACAAGAGCAGTCCCAGGACTGAACCCTGAGGTACTCCACTTGTCACTTGTCTGGAGCTGGTGCTCAGTAATGATTCCTTCTGCAATTCATACTAAGTTACATGTATTGGTAACATATCTAAATAAGATTGTAGATTACTTTTTTATAAGACCCATTACTCCTACTACTATTGGAACTGTCTGGGTTTCTTTCTTCCACATTGCTCTTGCTTCTGCCTGCAAATCCTGATATTTCATAACTTTGCATCTCTCTGTACACAGGACACTGTAGTCACTTGGTGTGGCAATTTCAGTGATCAATGATACTGTTGTCTTCTTTTCATGGACCACTATATCTGATTTTCTAGCATCCATCTTTTGAACTGTTGGAAATGGATGATCCCATATGATGTCGACTTCATCATTTTCTGTGATGCATTGTGGCTCATATTTCCAGTGTTTTTCAGCCACTTCAGTACCATAATGTTTGCACAATGCCTAGTGCAACAGTCTTGCCACATTATTTTGCCTTTCAGTATACAGTCCTTCTGCCATTAGTATGTCACAACCAGCAATGAGGTATGCAACTGTTTCCAATGCTGTTTTACAAAACCTACATTTGTCTGTTTCTTCCGCATGTTCAATGGACTTTGTAAACCAACATAAACATAGCCCACTATCATGGGCTGCCAATATTAACCTTTCATCTCTTAAATTTGCCTCTCCTTAACCATTCCTGTGTTCGATCCTGATCAACATGAGGTTCTTCCCGAAGTTTTCTATACTTGCAACTATATTTATGTATTTTCCACATTTCCTGCCTTCTCATATTGCCCATCACCTTATAGTCTTTCTTTTATTTTTTGGCAAATTCAGTTGCTGCCTGATTTTTAGCTACTTGTGGTTTGATTTCCATTCCTGCTTGACGCTAATATGCTTCTGCTAGACTAAGCAGGGAGGTCATCTTAGATTTAGTCTCCTCATGTTTCAAAACTTTCACTACATTTGGGTCTTGTGAGGTCAGCATATATGTGTGCAGTCCAATGATTGCAGATCTATACATGTAATCATTTTCAAGGAGGCCCATACCTCCTTTGAAACGGGGGATACATAATCTTGGTATACATGGATTTTTATAAATCATTTGGTGAGCATGAAGCATCCTTCTTGTTTTCCTGTCTAATCTATTCAAGCCATTTTGGGGTCAGTCAATCATGGTAAAACTGTAAGTTAAGATAGCAAGAGCAAATTTGGTTTATAGCTTGGATTTTGTTCCTAGATGTCAACACTGTTTTCAGGATTAATTTAAGTCTTCTAAAGTACTCCTAAGTTTTATTTGCATTTGTTCATGATTTATTGTTGATCCTTCATCAATTCCCAAATATTTATACACTTCCTCTTGCTCAATTTCTTTTATAGCACATTCCTGTCCCAAACTGATATTTTCTTAGTACTGCAGTTTTCCTTGCTTTAAAGGTTGCTTTTGAACATTTATCAAGATCAAATGACATTTTATATCATCTGAAAAAGTTTTGACAACTTGCAGTTGTGCTTCTAGTTCCTCATCTGATGAGCTATACAGTTTTAAATCATCAGCAAACAGAAGATGAGAAGTCTTTACACAGTTTTTTCTTCTAGGAGCCAAATTATAACCATGGCCTAAGCTGTTAAATAGAAAGCTTAATGGGCTAAGGGCAAGACAGAATATCAGTGGTGACAGAGAGTCACCCTGGAATATCCCCCTTTGAATTTTTATCCCTGGGATAATAATTTGTTCTTTATCATGGCTTAATTGCAAAGTGGTCTGCCACTGCTTCATGGTCATTGTAATGTAGTCGATCAGTGTAGGGTGTATCTTATAATTTTTTAGCACTCATTTATCCGTGAATGTGGGATACTATCAAATGCTTTTTTGTAGTCATGCCATACTTAGATTCCTCCCCTTTTTACAGTTCTCCACTATGACTTTATTTAACAACAAATGATCCTTTGTTCCATATGACTTTCTTTTATTGCACTTTTGTTCTACTGCCATAATTGAGTTTTCTTCTAAATGACTATAAACTCTGTCAGCATCAATTCTAGTGTATAGTTTATACATCATTAGAAGGCAAGTTATTGGTCTATAATTTTTGGGGTAGATTGTAGGTTCACTCTTAAGTAGGAGCATTGTTTTTCCTGTTGTTAGCTAGGTTGGTGTCTGTTCGAGGTGCACATATAAATAGTTCTTACTCATGGCTAAATCTGCCTGCAAAGATGTTAATACTTTTAGTCAGAAGTTAGGTACTAAACTGGCCTGGTGTTTTCAATTAGAGGCTTTTCTTAACTTTGTTTCAATCTCTCTGACTGTTACATCATCGCATTTCATATCCTGTACCTTTAAACTTCTTATTTTTTCTTTTACTTCTTCTAGCCATTTAGCATCTTTGTTACATTCCACAGGATCTTCATAAACACTTATCCAAAATGTATCTATTTCTTCCTTTTTTGGAGGTCTTTCAATTCCTTTTACATTGTTTCCCAATTCTCTATAAAAAGTTTTGGTCCTCAATAAATTGCTTCTTTTGTACTTTTCCTTTATATTTATCTGCAAATCTTCTAAATTGTTCTGCCTGTGCTGAGATTTTTAGTTTATTTGCGAAAGTGCATGGTAGAACCTGATCTGTTCTAGTACTGCACATTGATTTTATCATGTCTAGCTTTCTAATATTTTTGTTGATCTGTTCCCTCTTCTATACTCTTCTAGCAGTGACACTTCTTGTCTTAACTGATTTATCATTTTCTCTGTTTGATACTTCCATGATGGTATTAGATTTCGCCACTTCCTTTTCTCACTATCCTGTGCTCTTGTGGTAGAACTTTATCAGTTATTAATTTAGCTGTGCAGTAATATATCCTGTTTTGTTTCTGTTATATTCCATGGATCCCTATGAACAGTGCTAATTACTGTATTCATTTGTTTTATCAAACTTCTAACTTTTGGGGTTTTAATGACATTCTGCAGTATGTTGCTTTCATTGATCTTAATTTGTCTATCTAACAAATAAATCTAGGAAGAAGAAGACCAGAACCCAGGACAACAATATTTTATTAAGCACTTTCATCTACTATCTTCAAGGACTTCATCAGAATAAAATAAATCACATGCACAGAGCTTAAATAACCACATTCATAAACAGAACACATTCCCCCCAAATTAACATCATCATAGCAACCAATAACAACTTCCTTTCCCACCATAAATATGTGAAACATCCTAAAATCCCACTTAAAACATCACATTTGAAATTAAAAGCGTCTACACAATATCCTATACACATGTTACAAAAAACATTAAAAATACTTATTTTTAAGACAAAAAATACACTGCTTTCAGTTTTAAAACACTACTTAAGGACATTGCTTCATTCAGGCCAGGGGTAATGGTGGCATTTAATTTTATTTGCAACTTAAGTTCCATATATTCTAAAAATTCATCACTAGGCCCTCCCCTTTGATCCAAATTCACTTGGTCTATAGCAACAAATTTGAATTCATGTTAAGTTTTGAAAAAAACAAGCAGGTAAAGATAATGAAGCCAGATAAAGGTGGGGGCTTAGTCGTTATGTACCACAGTGACTATATAAATAGAATATTTACTATGTTATTCTCAGATACTTATGAAGAGGCCTCATTAAATCAGATGACTATAGCTTTTAGAAAGATTGACTGGGCTTTGGAGGAACTGGTTTTGAATAATCAGTTCACAATTGATAACCTTAGATTTTTGTTAGTGCCTTACCCTAAGACTCCCACCATTTTTGGAATACCAAAGCTTCATAAGGATGCAATTAATCCTCCCTTGCACCCTATCAAGGATGCTAGGGCATCTAAGACTTATTGTTTAGCGAAGTATATTGATTTCCACACCCATGATATCTTTAAGAACAGTCAATGTATTCTTAGGGACTCTGGGGATTTTTTTATCAAAACTGGAAGTATGGAATTTAGAGCTGACCTTTGTTACATTAGATGTCCAGGACCTTTATTTAGTCATTCCACATGAGTTGGACATAGATTGGTTTTATGAGTATCTTTGTTGCTATGTGAAGATAAACAATGAGAAAGCTGATGTTTTAAGGTGTTTTATGGAAATGGTCCTTGAAAATAATTTCTTTATATTCAAAAATCAATTATTTAGGCAAGAAACTGGAGTTGGGGACTATTTGTGCCCTTAAGTTTGTTAATGCGGTTCTTGCTCACTGGGAGATCAATTTTGTGCTAAATTCAGAATTTAGTAGTTGTTGGGCTTTTTATGGTAGATACCCAGATGATTTGATTTTTTATGGAAGGATAGTAGAGAAAGATTAAATGAGTTTGTTGATTATTTGAATAGGACCACAACTTTCCTTAAATTTACTTTTAATTTTCAAGGGGAGGTAGTTAACTTTTTGGATGTGACCATCAGGAAAAAAAATGGAAATGAAAAGATTTGAGTCTACAAGATATAGGAAGCCTACCTATTCGAAGCATACACCCCCTGGACCAGAAGAAATCCCTAGTTAAAGGCCAGTGTGTACATTTGACTAGGATGATTTCTGATGATGTCAAATGTATTAAGGAATGCAAAGTTCTGAGGTCTGTGTTTACTGTAAAAGGGTATCCGGGGCATTTTTTAACAGAAATATTTATTAAAGTAAATACAAAAAGAAGTACAGGATATTTTGCCCTCCTATTGAGGGGAGGTAATATGGGTAACACAGTTGATAAATGTGAAGAATGGGGTTCTAGGGATTTTAAAAGGGCATTGGTGTTAACTTTTAACAGCAATTTCTTTGAGTTGGCCTCTATAGTTATAAGAAATTGGAAGGTTTTCTGTATGATGAACAAACAAGAATATTGTGGGGGGAGAAGCCGATAATTGTATATAAGAAGGACATGTGTTTTAAAAGTTTATTGGAAAGCAGTGGACGAGTTCCTGTTAAAGGGACAATCATGAAATGTGGCCATTGTTCACAGTGCTCCCATATTATGGAGGGTGACATCGTTTTTGTGCAAGGGTTTGGGGAGATAAAGTTAGGTAGGGGGTTCTAGTGTGGCAGTAAAGGAATAGTATATTTGGCCCTTTGTGTAGCATGTTGTGCATTCTATAACGGGAAAACTAAGTTAGGTTTGAGAAAAAGACTCTATGAGCACTTATATGATATTAGGAGAGGAGATGACAGGAATGCACTATATAACACATAGAAAGTAATTCCCAACATGAATTCAAATTTGTTGCTATAGACCAAGTGAATTTGGGTTAAAGGGGCGGGACCAGTGATGAATTTTTAGAATATATGGAACTTAAGTGGCAGATAAAATTAAATGCCACCATTACCCCTAGCCTGAATGAAGCAATGTCATTAAGTAGTGCTTTAAAACTGAGAGCAGCATATTTTTTGTCTTAAAAATATGCATTTTTAATGTTTTTTGTAACATGTGTATAGGATATTGTGTAGATGCTTTTAATTTGAAATGTGATGTTTATAGTGATATTTTAGGATGTTTCATGTATTTATGGTCCATTACTAATCTCCTTTTCCTCTTTGTCTTCGTATTTTTTGTATTGTAAAGTTTTCCATGTCCAGATTCCTTTCCTGTATTTCTCTTCAAATATCTTTGGTGCTGCTTCTTTTATATTGATTAGTTTTGATTTTTTCTTTGCATAGATATTACACCATATTAAATGTCTTTTTCTTTCCCATGTCCATATTTTTTCTTCAGATGTCTCCTGATCTTCCTGTTTCTCCTTACTTTGGGGAATTGTTCCATCATGCTGTGATATAACCTGTGTTAGACCTTCTACACCAAATCCTTCACTTCGCAGGCACTCCATAACTTCAACTTCTATTTTTTTTTTTACTTCTACTTTACTAATCTTCTTTTCTACATTCCCTCTTTGTGATATTATTTTTTATTGTGAAATTTTCCATATCTGGGTGTCTTTGCCTGTATTTCTTTTCGAAAATCTTTGGGTCTGCCTTCTTTATATTTATTAATTTGGCTTTTGCGTAAATATTGCACTATATCAAATATCTCTTTCTTCCCCATGTCCATATTTCTTTTTTATACTTTTCAAAAATCTCTAGGTTTTGTTGTTTATATTTTTGCACTTCCTCAGATGCTTCTTTTTCCAAACAGATCAAAGTTTCTTGGTCTATATACTGTTTTTCACAAATCTATTGTATTAATGAACACACATTTTTATTTGAAGCTTCTGACAGTTTTTCTTGTGGGAGTATTTTTCTTTTCTCTAATTTCTCGCAATCTTTTTGTATATCTTGTGCCTGGAAATTCTGGGCTTTTTGCATAATAGTAACAATGCATAATTTCTTTCTTATGCTCAGTTGTCCACTCTATTGTCTTTATAGCTCTTCTGTATTATATCAATTTTTGTGAGTTTTGTGTATGGTTACTTCCTTCTACAACAGGGGGCCATCCTCCCCATGGGCCTGGCCTGGCCCCATTGTAGGAATGTTTCCATATTTTGAGGATTCTACACTGTCATTCTTTTCCATTCCTATCACCAGTGTGCCTACCAGGATTGGGCAATTGTAGATGGAGTGCTGATATTGCAGTGCCCTTTCGATTGCTGATTATTTGGTGCATTTTATGAGGGGATAAGGGTTTTACACTCCTTAGTGTGTCCTCCTTTGTATGAGATACCTGGTAACTATGAACTTGTTGCTGTTTGTCAGTCATTCCCTACTGAAATATTACCAGTTTACCATTTTTTTAAATGTAAAAGGCAATTAATTCTTCATGGGCAGCAGGCACTGAATTTGTAGATGAAACATTGAAATGTAAAAAGTTGTTTGCTAGTAGCAACTTCTTCATTAGTTACAGATCTCTTTAATGTGGAATTATTCAGGTGACTTTTACTTCTGCAGAGATTGTGCTTATTGAATGATATTGGTGTATTGCAATGACTAAATGGGTAGTTTTGTTATTATTGGTCAATACATTTTGTTTCATTGCTTACTAGAAGAATGTTCAAAACTACAAATTTAAAATATATTCTAACAAGTGGTACTGTATTATACAAGGGATATAATTTAATACAAGCAGGAAGGTGAATCAAAGAACACATGTAAGTATGCAAAGCCCTAAACATTTGTGCAAGGAGCCTATGGTTTGAAAACAGCCCAAAGGTAAAGTTAATCCTCTACTGAGCATATGTATTTTCTTTGAATGTGGGTTTTCATGCTGTTTCAATGAATGTGAGTTTCATGGGTAGAGAAGTTTATTGCTCATGTCAAGTCTGTTTTCATTGTGAGACTGTATTGTTTGTTTAACAAATGGCTGTCAGTGTTTGCACTATTTTATTTCAGTGCCTGTAATTGTTGTAGAAGCAAATAAGAAAACAGTACCCACACTGACAGGTTTGAACAGTGTTTATGGTAACTGGGGAGTAATGGAACATTGGAATGGCTGGGTAGGGGGCTGCTGTGGAGGGGGATAGAGGTTGCTGCAGGAGGGTCTGCTTTGGAGGGACCATGATCTATTACCATGCCTAGGGCCCCATTTGACCATGATCTGGCTCTGGTAGTTTATAGTAAATAGTGCAAAATATCAGAGGTGGGAATGAAGAAATGAAGTGTCAGATGTAAAAAAAAAAAAAAAAAGTGCTTTGTTCCACGTTTGATGCTTATTACTTTTTACAACTGACACTTTGTTGTTTCATTTCAACTTCTGATGGTTTATGGTTTTCACATTTATTTACTTTTAGTTAATATTCGTCTTATTGTTGAACATGCCAGTGAGGTTCTGTGGATTGTGGACCTCAATTGAGGTGGCAGCAGCCCACACAGGTGCATTCTGGGTAGTCATTAATGAAGTAATAACAGAAAAAATAATAATGACGGCAATGATGATGATGATGGTAATGATAACATAAGACATAATGCAGACAAGAAACTGGAATAACTTTGACTCTGTTGTTACTGTGTTTTCAGAAGACGTTAATATAGTTTTTTTCTGCCTTAAGTCTTCTTTTTTTCTAGTTTTTTCATTACTGCATGTTAGCCTTAGTTTTGTTAGATTTTGAAAGTCAGGCAAGAAACATTAATTTATTTAAAAGCACAATAAAGATACTGTGTGATTTGTATTGTGCTTATAAAAAGTTATTAAAGCTTCTTGCCTGATTTTAAGCCTTCAGTTAGGTTATTTATTATGATTATTATTGGCGTGCCTTCGTTGAAGGTTGAGCATCGAGCTGGCACCTCGGCGTTTCATAAAAATCTACTGCCAATCATTAGCGGACTGGAGTTCTGCTGTGGCGACCCCTTACCGGGAAAAGCCAAAAGACAAACAACATTGTTATTTTTCAAGTTGCCCAGTTTTTGTTGCACTTCTGTTTTATTTAATTGAACAAATGAAAAAAATGTACCAGTTTCAGCTTGAAAGTGGTAAACAGCTTTTGCCCACAGTTTTTATTTATAACTTAAATCCTCATAGCTCAAGGGATAAAGCCAAAAATGTAATGGGTCAGGAAAAATGTCAAAGGTCCAGAATCAGAGACAGGTTTTAAGTATAACGTTGTTCTTATATGCTTAGTTGCTAGAATAACAGGTTTTGCATTAGCATGCATTTTCTGAAGAATATGAAGTCTAGAAGTCTGAAAATTCAAATGTCTATCATTATTTAAGTTTTGCAATCCTCATAAATTTGCCAGAAAACCACACATCTTATGAGACACAGACCAAAATTATTATACAAAATCAGGGAAAGTCAAACATATGCTCTGATCTCTCAACCTCTTAGGTCAAGAATCAAGAAGAAAGAGTATGAATGGCTCAAAATCATGGGCAAATGTTAAGCTTTACTCATCACCAAGCAATGGATGAAGGCAAAACAGTTCACACCGCATTACCCTGACCTGGCCAAGCCTTTTGACACAATCCTCTACTCAGGAATGGTAGAAAAGCTGAATACACTGGGAATAATCAATTATATCACTAGCTGGACTGCCAACTGGCTCACAGGAGGCAGGAGATCAAAATAGGGGAGGCTACCTCTAGAAAGAGACCAGTCCCTATGGAGTCCCCCAGGGTTTGGTGCTGGGACTTCATGTTTGGCATCTTCTCAGAAGTAAAAGCAAATACCAAAGGGCTTTGGATGACTAAGTTTGAGATGACTGCAAGCTAGGAGCAGTTATTGAATCCCCAAATGACTTAATCATCACACAGCAAGGTTTGTCCCAAACAATAACTGATGCTAGAATCATGAATTGAAACAAAACTCTAAAATATATCATATGCTTTCGAAAGTCATCTACCCCAGGGAACTACCAAATTGACAATAACCCCCTGAGAGCTGACCCGGTTGTTTGGCATTTGGGAACTTATGTGGACAGTGACATAACTTTCGACCAGCATGTGATCAATGTCACAAAGTCTTTCTATATTGAAATGCTTATAAACAAACTGATTGCAACTAGATCTAGAGATGTTATTGTCCCCCTTTATGAAATCCTCATTAAGTCAGCCATTTTGCATAATGCCCACTTTAGCATGTATCTGTCCAGACACATACAACAAATGGAATGCCCAAAGAAATACCTTACTAAAAGGAGAACTTTGCATGGACCACCTCCAAGCCTTATCACTATACTCTGTGTCCTACAGAGTGTTAACAGGTGACCTGTGTCTGACATACAAGGCATCCTCTGACCTAATACTGCTGGACCTACTGAACATCAGCAAGTCAAGTGGCATCAGAAATACTCAGTCCAGGTATCTAAACAGAATGGTGTGGAGACACAGATATATATCACAGAGGATACCACTGTTCCAGAACAGACTCTCCTTTCAAGTAAAACAAAGCCCATCCCTGTCCATATTCAAATGCAACTTGGATCTATGGATGGGTAATAGAAAATGAACCCCAGGATTTCCCCTCGTGTTACTAATGGATAGAGGCAGTTCCTAAATACTGCATCCTTTACATGGGTCCCCTCAAATTATCTACGGTATGGTCACAGTTATTCTCACTAGGGCTAATATACAATTATAAGCCATGGGATGGGTAAGACCTATCAGGAAATGTTAATTCAAGCACCAAAACAGAAATTGGATTAGCTTAAAATGTCCTCCAAGTGAACCTATGTTGAGGTAGTAAATAGTTTTAAAAAATTGCCCTTTTTAGATCAGTGCCTCTCTCACCCTCCACCCTCCCCAGCCTTCAACAGCTTCCAGCACCTCTGCAGTTGTTATATGCTTGGCAAGCTATAACCCCTATAGCTAAGGCTACTGCAGCAGTGGTCATTCAAACATCTGCTGTTATGGTATGTTTACTTGCACAAGTGTAATTTCCAGTCCATTTACATTCCTACACACACACACACACACACACACACACACACACACACACACACACACACACACACACACACACACATTCATGCACTCACTCCCCCCAATACCTCTCTGCTGAAGTTCAAAAACTTTACATGTAAAGTGGACTCTCAAATTGATGTTAATAGGAAACTGCCATCTTTTAGCTGTGCTAATTAATACAGCTGACTCTGCTAATTTATGCAGATGAATGATTATTTGAAAAGCTGAATAAATCACTTACTGCATGCATTTCTGGGGGAGGGCACATGGCTAATTAATATTAGCCACTCTACAGAAATGCCGCATTACCACACAGTGCAGCCAGCTGGATGTCCAGTGCAGTGGTTCTTCCAACTGTGGAAAATCAGTGCAGTGAACCTGTATCTGAATAGTTTAGGATTACTGCAACTCAAGGTAGAGCTTATTGCTCATGGTACATCTTTCTGACTTCCTTGGAAAGACACAAAATTATTTTGTTTGCTTGCATGTTTATCTGTTAGTTTATTTGATTGTTTGTTTGTTTGGGCTTATACAGAAGGACCCATCTCTTCTACTACCCAGAAAATAATAAATATAATGCAAAATATGCAAAGGATATTCATGGTCAAATGTCTGCAGTTCAGAAACTTACAAAAAGTGCACTGTTGAACTTGAGGGTAAATATAACAAGGACAAGCAATGCAGTTGAAATGCAACATGAAGCTGAGTGGAAAGCCCAGCATTAAAAGAACTTAAAATATCCTCTCTAACTGAATATTAAAATCAGATTCTGACATTAGTAAATAAACCTTCCCAGAGTATAGTGGTGATGCAATAAATAATACTCATGTGATAACAAACTGGAATACTATAGTCTGTGACTCAAAAATAAATCTGCTCAGAATACTGTCCCTGAGGTTTTTAGATAGTGTTAATTCCGACGTTTATAAATAATAAGTATATTAAAAAATAAAAAAAAAAGGTGTAATCGTAATGTTTGCAAGTTTCTTATCAAATCTTCCAGATCTAATTATGAACTTAGCTTAGGCTCAGAGGATGAAAACAAAGAAAATGTTTCTATTTTTTTATTCATTTTGTTAACCAGGTAAGTCCACTGGATGCAGTATTCCTTTTTAGGAGTGACCTGAGAACACTGTCTATTTAAGTGAACTTCTGAGTCACACAGTAGGCAAATGAAAGTGGAAGGAATCAAACCTTATACTTAGCTGCAGAAAGCAGCTCATTAACAGTTTTAATTTCTCTAATTTCATCAGAAAACTGGATGGATAACTTTGTGAGGTAAACTTGTTATCACTGAACAATGAAGTGGTTGCAAAGTACAAGACACATTGAACTTGCCTGTAGAAAAAAAAGACGTGTCAGGGTATTACAGATACGGAGGGATACAGCAGATATCAAAACAGCTGATGCAAATAAAATGAAAAACTCATGTTCTCCATGAGCAAGCAACAAATGTAGTAGTTTTTTGTACATTGAGTTTTAGACCATAACTTTGGCACCATTCATTTCTCTGTGTTAAACTCTCTTGTAAGATATCTATGTAATGGAGGGAATCAATGAAAACTCCCAATCTGCAGTCATCTGCAAACTTAGCTGGCCAAAAGCCTGTGACATTAGCCATTACCGCTGAGAAATAGATGCCAGATATGAGCTGTACCAGCATGGAACCCTGAGATACCCCACTAGTGACCACTCTCTTAGTGGAGGTGGTATCAACAATCATGACTTATTGGGTCCTGTCTGTGAGCCAGTTGGCAATCCAATGAATTATGTTGGGATTTATGCCCAGTTCGGTAAATTTGCCAACTATGAGTGTGGTATTTTATTGAACATGTTAGCCAGGTCCGGGTGGTCAGTATCCACCATTTTTTCCTAATCCATTGCCTTGGTGACCTTCTCAGTGAAGTCTACTAGGTTTATTAGGCATGACCTTCCCTTGACAAAGCCAGACTAGGTTGGGTCCACAACTTTCAACCTCTTACTGCAAGAAATGGGAAAACTACTCAAGCCCAAACACCCTCGCCCAACGGTTCCTAGAATTTATAAACTCAAATACTATGGAACAACTGGTCACCACTCCCACAAGAGGGGAAAACATATTGTATCTGGTTATCACCAACATGGGGTCTCTATGTTCCACACCAGAGGTATACCCCTCATTGATAAGATCAGACCATAAACAAATCTCACTGAACATCTATATTCCGTCCCCACCCCTAGCCAAGGAAACCACGGTGAAGAACTTCTCAAAAGCAAACTTCACACTTCTCAAAACTGAGGTGGAATCCTTCAAAGCCCCCGGGACAGTGGAAAATATGGCCCAAAATGCAGAATCCTTTACAAAAGCATTCTATGGACACCTACAGGAATGCATGGAGCATGCTATCCCAAATAAAACCAAGACTCACTCCTCCAAAGGCAGGAGACCTGTCTGGTGGTCCCTGGCCATAAATAAGCTATACAACAGAAGGAGAAAGCTACTATATGACAGAGCAAAATCCCAAAAAGGGAAGGCATCACTGATCAGTACTAGCAAGAAACTACGATCCCTCATAAAATCATCTAAGGCCAGCTTCGAAAGAAAAATTGCACAAGACACTAAAGATAATCACAAGGCCTTCTTTAGTTATGTCAGAATCCTGGGAGGCAACTCCCAGATATGCTCTGAGTTAGTGCAAAATGACAAAAAATACACTGAATCCACAGACATTGCCAACATCCTGGCAGAAAGGTTCAGTGCAAACTTCCCCCCTTCCCCCCCAAAAGAGCAAATGTCTATCCCAACAGAGTGTAGCCTTCCTGAGATCACAGATGCACAGGTGAGAGCTGCCCTCTCCAAAGCAAAAAACACAGCATCAATGGGACCAGACATTGTCCCGGGCTGCGTCTTACATGAGATCCAAGAAGAACTAAACCCTCATATAAAGTCACTGTTCAATCGCAGCCTTACTACAGGATATGTACCCAAGGAATGGCGTACAGCAACAGTGGTCCCACTCCACAAAGGTGGTGCCACAACAGACCCCAGAAACTATCGCCCTATAAGCCTGACTAGCCTGGTCTGCAAAGCTATGGAGCGTATCATCATGGAAATCATAAACAAAGACATTGGGAACCTCCAGACACTGGATCCTACCCAATTTGGCTTCGTTAAGGGCAGATCTTGCCTCTTGAACCTGGTCGACTTCTTTGAAACAGTTACCAAAGCCATAGATGAAGGGAAGGTAGTCCACACATCCTACCTGGACCTCACAAAAGCCTTCGACACAATGCCCCACTTGGGCATCATAAATAAGCTCACCAGCTTAAATATCAACACCTATGTCACAAGATGGGTTTTAAACTGGCTCAGGGATAGAACCCACATGGTCAGAATAGCAGGTGCCATGTCAGACTCTAAACCAGTTACAAGTGGTGTCCCACAAGGCTCAGTCCTGGGACCTCTCTTGTTTGGTATATATTTCTCCGAGGTACAGGCTAACACGGGTGGACTATGGCTGACCAAGTTCACAGATGACTGCAAACTGGGTGCCATAATCGACTCTCCGGCTGACACAAGCATCCTCCAAAAGGGTCTCACAGAGATGGATAGCAGGTGCCAGAGCCATGGCCTAAAGCTAAATGCCAAAAAGTGCATAGTCATCCCCTTTGGGAAAAACAAAGTTCCCACAAATTACCACATAGGTGGTAATCCATTAAGTATGGAAGAAGTAATTAGGGACTTGGGGACCCAAGTAGATAGCAATCTCTCCTTTGAAAATCACATTGCCAAAGTGGTTAGAAAGACCTTCTATATATCCCACCTTATCACGAAAGGGTTCACATCTAGATCAAGAGAGGTCATTGTGCCCCTCTACTCATCACTTATCAGGCCCATAATTGAGTACAATGCCCCATTTGGGATGTACCTTACCTGACACCTGCAGCAACTGGAAAGACCCCAAAAGTATCTCACCAAGAGGATCAAGGGGCTCAAACAGATGCCCTATGCAGTTCGGCTAAAGAAACTCCAGCTCTACTCAGTTGCGTACCGCCTACACAGAGGCGATCTGTGTCTGACGTATAAAGCCATGTCCAACCCAGAATTAATGGACATGCTTCACCTCAGGAAATCCAAATCCCTTAGAGCTACACGCTCCAGGGACTTGAACCTCAGCACAGAAATAAATAGGACATGCTGGAGGGACAGATTCATATCCCAGAGGCTCCCCTCACTCTGGAACAAAATCCCAATCCATGTTAGGCAGAGCCCCTCACTGACCCTCTTCAAGAGAAATCTTGACAAGTGGATGGGAGATTGTAAGTTTACCCCTGGGATCTCTTCTGTGTCCCTGCTTGACAGAGGTACAGTAAACTAACCTTAAAAGGGCTACCTTCTGTGACCTACTATACAGAGGCACAGTCAACTAATCTAAAAGGGTGGCGAAAGCCAAACACACTCTGGCTAGGCTTATAAATGCCCTAGGGCAGATAGCCTAGTATCAACCTATGAACCTATGAACCTAAATCTGGAGAAAGGCATAAATAATGGGGAACTAAGGCCCAAAAATAGGGACAATTTTTAATTATTGCTCTTATAATTTTAGAAAGTTGATAGAATAGAATAGGTTTTGTATTAGCATGAAATTTTGGAAGATTATGAAGTCTGAAACTCAAATGTCTGTCCTCGTTTTTCAGACTTTAATCTTTAATGACTTGCCAATGATTTGCCAGAAAACCATAATTTTATGAAAAATTGACTAAAACATGAGGCAAAAATCTGGAAATTCTGTGAAAATATGTAAAGTTGAGAGGTAATTTGGGTCAGACGATGGTTACCTATATCTTTGTTAATCATTTCCATTGTAATTAATTCCATGGCTTTGCATATTAGACCAGCCAGACTAATAAGCCTGTAGTTTCTGTGGTAGGTTGATGGTCCATCCTTGTTAAGTGGAATAACCATTGAAGTCCTCCATTCTTATGGTACAAAGCCTGTTTTGAGGCTATATATGAAAAGTGACTTAAGTGGTCCAGATAAGTCATATTTCAAGTTATTTAGGAGGCATCCCTGGATTTTGTCGGGGTACAGTGAGGCTGTGTTTTTGGACTTAGAGAGTGCTGCTGGGACCTACTGCATGTTAATAGTTGGGAAGGTGGTTATGGTAGCAGATATTTCATGGGGGGAGGCAGAGAGGAGTGGGTGGTTAAGTATGAGGTGAATTTGTCAGCTAGCAAATTCATTATATTGCTCTGCTCATTGAAAGCGGCACCATTGACTACCAGTTCAGCACACTAGTGTGTATTGTATTTGAGGTTTCGTACATAGCTCTTGAAGACTTTGTGGTCATCTTTAGCCTTTGAGGCTATCTTGACCTCATAACTGGCCTTGCTGAACTTAATTAGTCCTCTTAGTTTCCTGTTTAGTTTAATTAGACAGCTCCTATAATTATGAGAGCTGCTCTTGCTGATTTTAACCATGATTTTTTTCCTTTTGTTATATACCCTATTAAGATTAGGATTCCAGCAGTGTGGTTTATTTTTAGAATTTGTTTTGAGCTTACTTCTAGTAGGTACAGCATCTTTTAGACAGCCATTTACGTTGTTGTACAGCATATCTGTGAACGATTCCAGATAGGTTGCAGTGAATTCTGGGTTGGATTGGCATTGAATTTTGACAAACTATTCTTTCATAGGATATAGTTTGCATTGGAATAGTTCCTAAGTGTTACAGGGTTTTCTGGGGTTACCAAGTTGATTTCTATTTTGTAGGAGACAGGGGTCTGACCTCATCAGTGAGGACATTGCACTTAGGGTGGGTTGCAGTGCCCTCCCATATTGGTGAGTACCAGGTCCAGTATGTTTGAACCTCTGCCGACTATGCACATTATTTGGTCAAGGGTGTTTCTGTTAAAGACCAGGAATCATTTTGCCTGTTATTATGAGGTAGTGTATGTTTCCCAGTCTAGGGTAGTTAAAGTCTCCCATGAATAAGAGTATTTGGTTTAATGATGACAGACTCCAGTAGGTCTAAGTAAAGAGCTATGCTATTCTAGGGACACAGGGGGTGACCAATTGCTTGCTAGGATATGCTATGAGACTTTGTTAGTGGTGATTTGTACATGGATAAATTGCAAGTCATTGTTCTGTTTAACCAGGATAAAGTTATGCTTGTTGCTAAAACAGACTGAGACACTCCTCCAACTTTTTTCCCTGTCTGTGCAGCTGATGGACTACTTTCTGTGGATTTAAACCAAATCTCAGTAACAGCACAGGTGTCTATATTCTCCAGAGTAAGGACAGTTTGCAGGCTGTAGAGTTTCTTGTTTAGGCTCCTAGCATACGTATCAACTGCCCAGATTTTCATAGAATGTCCAGATTTTTGCCTCATATTTGTGGTTTATTCTTCATAAATTTGTGTTTTTTTCTGAGAAATCACTGGAGTGATCTGAGGATTAAAGTTAGTAAATAACGACACACATTTGAGTTTCATTCTTCAAATCCTTCAGAAAATGTTATGTTAACACAGACCCTGTTACTCTAGCAACTTTCCAAGTTTATAAGGGCAATATTTACAATCTGTACCTGTTTTGAGCCTTTGTCCCCTCATTTTGTCAGGCTTTGTCCAGATTTCATGCACAAAGAGGTTGAGAGGTATGGTTCCTAGCATTGAGCAGTAACACCTTTAGGTTTCTTGGGGTTTTCTATGTTATGTCGGTGGGTTAGTCAATTTGGCATTAAGGAGGTGGATAAAGTTTTAGCAAATATTCAGAAACTTAGGGAAGATAGGTACAGACCATCCTTTGAAAAGCTACGTGGTTTGTTAACTATGCTCTCCCATGCTGACAAATATAGGTTCACAGATGTATACTAGGCTAATGTCATAGGTTAATGACCACTAAGGCCCTTATAAGCTAAACCATGAAACCCAAATGTGACCCACAAATTGGATTTATATAGGTGGTGATTTACTGACTGCCTTTGTCCATCATAGACATAGGAGCCAGACCAGATGTGAATTTTAATGGCTTCCTATTAAATGATCGAAGACGCATTCTTTTGAATGCTTCTTGATCGAACTTGAAAGCACGAAAAGGCAAAATAGTGAAATGGCATATATGCAAATTCTTTCCCTGGGAAAGAAATCGCCTGTCTGCTAACGTTACTTTGCCGTTTTCATGACTTTAGTGTGATCTTGGAGTTGGTATATTTAAGGGGGGGGCAAAGCCCCCCACTTTATGTAATGTTTAAAACATTTTTTTTTGTTTTGTGGAACAGCGATTTTTTTTCCCTTGTAAAAAAAAAAATCGCTGTTCTAAGCATTCGAGATTGTAAGCTTTCGCTTACATGGGTTCGATAAATCATCGTTCGTTTTTTAAGTGTTCAATTATTTAACATAGACCCAATTTCAGTTACCTATCCACTGATCCACATTGTGCTTAAATCGGCATAGGGAGATACTTTGCTTCACATGGATGGGGAGCCTGTTCCATAGAATGGGAATTTTCTGAGAAACATATCTGTCTCTCCAACATGTCCTATTTATGTCACAAGCAAAATTTAGGGCTGTTAATTGAGCAGTTCTGATGCTGTTTGTTTTGTGGAAGTGCAAAAGGTTCATCAAAATAAGATCCAGGGATGTCTTGTATGCCTGGCAAAGATCACCTCTCACAAGTGTGTATGACACCAAGTAAAGAGACAGGGCTTTGAGGCGATCAGTGTAGGGCATTATGTTTACTCCCTGTATTCTTTTTGTAAGGAACCTTTATGGACATTGTATTTGCTGCATGTGTCTGGTCAGGTACATACAAAAGGGGGCATTATACTCTATAATGGGTTTGATGAGAGCTGAGTACAGTAGTATGATGACCTGTCTGGATCTAGGTTCTATGCAGTTGCTTATAAGTTCAGCAACACAGAAGGATTTTCTTACTACCATGGACACATGTTGGTTGAAGGCTAGGTTACTATCTACTTGAGTTCCCAGATCTCTGACTAGTGAATCAACTTTTAAGCATTTTTTATTGATGATGTAGTTACCCGGCGTGGTAGACTTCCCAAGAGGTAATATATAAAATGTATATAGCATATAGTATATAAAATTCAAGCCATGCCTTTGACACCAACTATCTGTCTGTATTAGACCTTCCTGAAGGGTGTACTGATTTTGAGGGGATTCAATGACTGCTCCCAGTTTGCAATCATCTGCAAACTTGCTTGGTCAAAGGCCTTTGACATTAGCTTTGACATCTGAGAAGTAGATGCTAAAGAGGAGTGGGCCCATCACAGAGCCTTGAGGGGCTACACTGGTAGCCAGCCTCATTGTGAAGGTGGCCTCACCGATTCTAACCTCCTGCATTCGAGCTGTGAGCCAGCTATCTGTCCAGTGTGTTACAAAGGGTTTCTACCAAGTTCTGTAAGTACAATGCTGTAGTGGGGCATTGTATCAAATGCTTTAGCCAAATCTAAGTAGGAAGTATGCACCATTTTCCCCTCATCCATTGCCTTAGTGACCTCTTCAAAGAAGTCCACTAGATTCAGTAAGCATGCCCTTCCTTTTAAAATATTAAACTGGGATGGATCCAGTGTCTGGATGTCTCCTATGTCTTGTTGATGATTTCCATGGTAATTCTTTCCATGGCTTTGCAAATAAGACTAGTCAGACTAATGAGTCTGTATTTTCCAGGATCTGTTGAAGGTCCTCCCTTATGAAGGGGGATGACTGCTGCAGTCCTCAAGTCCTGGGGGACAAATTTTAAGATTATAGTTAAATAATGACTTCAAGGTACTGATAAGTCATATTTTAGACTATTCATGAGGCATCTTGGGATGTTATTGGCACCCATTGAGGCCATGTTATTGGGTTTAGTGAGTGCAGCCATTCCATGCTCCCTTGTTATAGTTGGAGGGATTATCTTTGAGGGTATTCTTGAGGGATGGTTGGGGGTGAGAGAGGGTGATGTTGGAACTGAATTTGTTTGCTAACAGGTTTGCTATATCATCAGACTCAATAAATCTTTCACCATTAACCACCAGTTCAGCACATTGCTGTGTGCTGCCTTGAGATTTCTGACATAGCTGTAGAAGCCCCTATGATTGTCCTTCACCTGGGAGGCTATCTTAATCTCAGAGTTGGCTTTTCTTGACCTAATGTGCCCTCCTACCTACCTATTAATTTTGACGAGAGAGTTTCTGTCTTTATGAGAATTACCCTTCCTGATTTTCCATATGTTTTCTCCCTTTTATTGTATATCCTGTCTAACTTGGGATGCTACTTGGACCAGTTGTTTCTGTGGCTAGTCCTGGGCTTACTTCTGGTAGGTACAGCAACCTCTATGCAGCCATTGGCATGGTTGCACAGAGTTTCTGAGAGAAATTTATCATAGGCTACTGTGTTCTCTGGGTTTGAAGGTAATTTGCTTTGGAATAGTTCTTAACTGTCACTGGTATTAATGGGATTACAGAGTTGATTTTGATTTCAAAGGAGACAGCTTTATGGTACAACCTTACCAGGAGGATGGGGGGGGGGCAGTGTTCTCCCATATTTGTAAGCACAGAGTCCAGCATTTTGGAACCTCTAGTGGGTGTATTCACTATTTGGTCAAGGGTGCTTGTACTTATGAAGTCCAGGAATCTCTATGTCTGTAGATTTGAAGCCGTGTAGGATTCCTGGTCTATAAAGTGGCAAGGTCTCCTATGAGTAGGATGTTAGGTTGAATGGTAAGTGTCTCCAGTAGGTCCAAGTATATGTTGTGAGCTTCTTGGGATATGGAGGGTGACTATAGCTGGTTAGGATATGGTATGGGATTTTGTCTATGGCGACTTGCATGTTTAGGAATTCCAATAAGTCATCCTGTTTGACCATACTAGAGTTATGCTTGTTATTGATGTATATTTTTTTAGACATCTTCCCCTTTAGCCGTTGTCTGTGCAGCTACTGGTCTGAAAAAGTGGAAGGCACTGAAAACCTGCACTGCCAGTGTACTCTTTACCCCTTTAAACCATGTATTGGTAACTGCACAGATGTCTATATTCTCGAGTTTGAGGACGGCTTGGAGGAAGTGTAGCTTATATTTAGGCTCCTGGCTCTGAGCAGTAACACCTTGAGGTTCAGTTGAATTTATTTTGCTATATTGGTAGGTTTGTCAATTTGGCATTACATAAAAAAGGCATTATGGGGTGGATAAAGTTTTAGCCAGTATTTGATAGCCTAGAAGGGAGAGGTATAGGCTATACTTGCTAACGCTATGTTGTCTGTTAACCACATTCTCCCAAGGTGACAAATATTGGATCCCCTTGGAATGACATCAAAAAGACAGACAGTTGTTGAAATGAATAATTTTTTGTTCATATTGAGGAATCATCCTTGGTGATGGTAATATGCTGCTCAATGCTAGGCTCATACCAGCCTAAGACACATAGTGTGAAAGCTCCATACCCAAGGAGGTATATCTCAGGTCATTTATACCTACATGGACTATGATGGAATCATATTGGTATCTGTGGCATAATGGCTTGAGTTCATGCATGATTTGGAGGATTCTAGCTCCAGATAAGCAACTAACAGGCATCTTGTTAATCTTGGTTAGAGAGGCATCAGTATATCTTACAATAGAGTCCCCTATGATTAGAGTCCTGGGATGTGTGTTTGCTTGCCCTAGGATTTAGTGTTTGGGACTCCACTGATAGTGACAGAATGTGTAGTGTTAGTTGTTTTTTTTTCTGAGTCTTCCTGGAAGGACACTAGAAACTAAGCCAATTAATGAAATCAGTCATCTTTTGTTTGTACTATGGCACCATTCTTGGTGAAGGTAGAGTGCTGCTCAATGCAAGGCACATGATAACTGAGAAACATATTCAGAGAAATCAACAATGTCTCTCTTCATATAGTCCACTGAAGTATGTCTCAGGTCATTAATGGCCACTATGACAGAATCAATCTAGTACCTGTGGTACAGTGACTTGAGTGAGTGCGTAACTTATTGGATCTTGGCTCCAGATAAGCAACTAACCATTATCTTCTCCTTGTTCAGTCTGGTGAGTGGGGTATCTGTCTGTTGTACAATGGAGTCCTCTATGACAAAAGCCCTCAGTAAGGTGTTGGCTTGCCTTATGGGCTTCACTGTTGGGCAGTGGCGGCTGGTGACTTCAAATCAAAGGGGGGCTGCAGGGGACAGCTGAATGGGAGGGGTCAATGGGAAGGGGTGTGGCCATCTAGAAAGAGGAGGGGCTATGCTCAAAACCACAAAAACTGTAACTTTAATTAAATACGCTATCCTGTGTGCCAAACCATCATTATGCGAGTCCAATCAAGACAAAATGAAGTGTAGAAGAAAAAAATATATATTTTAATACATTGCCTGCATGACAGCTTACTTAATATCTAGATGGAAACAAAAAGGTTGTGAGGCATGAAAAAATAAATTACTCTTTAAATACATTACTGGAATGCCAGTCAAAATCAAATATAAGAAAAACAAGCAGCACTCTACTCAAACCACTTCTTGCACTGCAGTTCTAATTATAATTTATATTCAGCTTTATTAAAGTACCAAGTAACATGCTGAAAGTAGAAATCTCTGATGCCCCCACTTGTAAAAATGTTCCTTAGCCAAAAAAAGACCTGCTGCCTGACAACTATCTACTTGTTTCATGGGGAAAACATGATCAAAGTAAAAAATGAAAAGCAAACAAGAAATAAGCTCAAGATACATTGCTTAAAAGGATTACTGTACAGGTTATGGACCACATGATTGGCATTCTGTTTAGTTTACGGGTAAAGCCTGCAGAGATGACTGGAAGTCTCCAAGTGTAATTAGCTTCTTAAAATAATGTAATCCTGTCCTTTATTACAAATACTGTCATATGCATTTCAATACCAAAGGCTTATACATTATCTAGTTAAGTATTCCCTACATGGCACCAACAGAAAGGCTTTCAATGTTGGCAATTCTTTAACAGTATGCTTATTAAAGGAAGCTTACTTGCATCTTACAATCTCAGCCAAGCTTACCTGATGGTCATTATAGTATTGCTACTTAAACACAGAGCAACAGGCACTTTGAGTAATAAGCATAAATCAACAGTACAAAAAATATGACAGAAACCAGACCATTCTGCAAAAATCAAGGACAGATGAAAAGCCACTCTAGTACTTGTGTCTACCATGGATGGGGGGGATACTCGCACATTTACACTGCATAACTACTCCTTGCCTTGCTTCGACACATCCAGAGTCACTACATAGGGGAGTGGGGTACAACAAGTATGTCACAATTTGAAATGTCTCTGGCTGACTGTGATGACCCTGACACATTTGTCATACCTCTCAACCTCAGAGCAAGAAATCTGGACAAAGCCATACAAAGAAGTGGGACAAAGCCCCAAAAATAAGGACAGTTTTTAAAATATTGCTCTTATAAACTTAGAAAGATAATAGAATAGGTATTGCATTAGTATGAATTTTCTGAATGGTATGAAATCTGAAACTCAAATGTCTGTCATTATTTTCTAACTTCAGTCTTTAATGATTTGTCACTAATTTGCCAAAAAACACAATTTTATGAAAAATGGACCAAAAATGTGATGTAAAAATATAAAATAGCCACACAATACAGCTGGGAACCTGTCAAAGAAGGGATACTTTAATATGAGTACTGCTAACTTGAGCAGCTGACAAAATAAAATAATCTACATGCATTTCTGAAATAAAAGTAATCTATAACTCTGATTATTACAGTTATTTCTTAATTGTAAACCCTCCATGTTTTCTTCCAAAATTGCTATTTTGCAGAGGGATTATTAGGGGAAGAGCAACATTTTGAGCCAAAATCAGGGATAGTTGAGAGGTTTGGCTATGCCTAATTCTATAAAGCAATTTATTTGCATGTACCTCTCAACCTGTTAATGCAATAAATCTGGACAAGGCCAAATATATTGGGGGAACATATAAACAGTACTAAAAATTGCTCTTGTATAAACTGAGACAGTTGATAGAACAACAGGTCTTATTTTAGCATGCATTTTTCAGAAGGTTATGAAGTCTGAAACTCAGTGTGCCATTATTTAGTGACTTAATTCCTAAATGATTTGCCAGAAAACCACTCATTTTAAGAGGAACAAAAAAAATAAGAAGCAAAAATCTATTCATTCTTTGAAAATCTGGACAGTTGGGAGGTGTAGTTCAGCTGGGGCTAAGTTTGCCACCCTTCCCCCTCACAAAATCATGGTCGAATGGAGCCTCCCCCTGCAGCCATTCCAATGATCCATTACTTGGCTATTTCACTCCATTTACCATAAACACTAATGTGCATACTGATTTACTTCTATGATGATTTGGACTTCATTTTAAAGTTTTATTTTGCATTTTACAGCACAAACACTAAGACATCTGCTAAACAAACTTAGCATTAAAACTTCTCTGCCCTTGAAACTTACATTCATTGAAACAGCATTGAAACCCACATTCAAAGAAAATATATTTTACCAGTGGCAGATAAAGATTAATTCTGGGCTGTTTTCAAATCGTAGGACCCTTGCATATGAAACATACATGTGCTCTTTGATACACCTTCCTATTGTTTTGAACATTTTTCAGTAAACAATGAAACAAAACGCATGCACCAATAATGACAAAACTGCCCAATTCAGAACATTTCCATCATAAAAGTCTACTCAAACTTCTACAGTCCACCATTATCAGTAAATATGCACAATTCTACAGTCCACCATTATCAGTAAATATGCACAATCTCTGAAGTAAAAAGTCATCTAAATAATTCCACATTAAATAAATCTGTAACTAATGAAGAGGTTGCTGCTAGCAAACACCTTTATATTTCATAGTTTCATCGAAAAATTAAAGTGTCTGATGCCCGAGGAATAAATTGCCTATATTACATTAAAAATACGCTAGTCATATTGCAATAGGAAATGGATGGCAGACTGATAACAGGCTCATAGTTAGCATCTTAACTTTTTCAGTATGGCAGCATTCACCCCTTGTGGGAGTAGAACCAACAACCTTCTGCATCAAAAGCAAGTACACAACCTGTTGTGCTATTAACAATGCAAGCTGACTTAGCATAAGCAGCACTAAACTTCCCTTCCCCTGCAGCTCTCAGCTCCTTGTAAAATCTACTCAATACTCAACTGCATCTCAACTTCGCAGCACAAGAAATCTGGAAAAAGCCAAATTTATTGGGGGAGGTCAAAAGGCCAAAAACCAGGGACACATTGCTTGTATAATATTGGAAAGTTGCTAGAATAAAATACTGTGTTACCACCATACATTTTACTGCCAAGGCCCCTGTGCAAAACAGTCAGAGCAACATACCACTACGCCAAATCAGCTGCTTTGTGAAAGAGAGGAACACTGAAACTTAAATGGCTATCATTTAATGAATTCAGTTCTCACCATAGCTGTCAACCTCTTAGCACAAAACACCTGGACAAACCCAGTAATGAGGGAATACAGCCCTCAGACATATTCAGTGAATTCAGTTCTTGCTATAGTTGTCAACCTTAGCACAAAAAACCTAGACAAAGCCAATAATGGGGTAATACAGTCCCAAAAATAAGGATAAATTTCAAATATTCATCTTATAAACTTACAAAATTGCTAGAATAAAAGGTTGTGTTACTATGTATTTTCTGAAGAATATGAAGTCTGAAATTCAAATGCCTGTGAATTTTACTTCTGATGGAACAAAAACAATTTTCAGCAGAGGCCCAGGGAGAAATACTGCAGACACATGTCTTTGTAAAATGGCAGGACACCAGAGCAAATTCACACAAACACAGGGATGAGTTGCAGACTCCACACAGAAGGCACCCCAGCCAAGAATCAAACCAGAAAACCTATAGCTGTGAGGCAACAATGCTACCACTGCACCATCAAATATGTAAGGAATTAAACATTCAGAAACCTGAAGTCTGAAATTCAAATGCCTGTCAATTTTATTTAACATTTGTTAATCAGGACAATCTGACTTGGAACAAAAAAACAATTTTCAGCAGAGGCCCAGGAAGAAATAATGCAGACATGTCTTTGTAAGTAACATAGGAGGACACAAAAGCAAACCTACACAAACACAGGGAGAAGATGCAGACCCCACACAGAAGGCACCCCAGCAAAGAATCAAACCTGAAAATCTGCAGCTGTCAAGCAACAGTGCTACCACTGCACCATCAAATATCAGGCATTGCAGCATTTAGAAACCACAGGTATTATGAGGAACAGATTATATCAAATATGAGGCAAAAATCTGCAATTTTTTTTTTATAAATGGTGGTGGGTAGGGAATTCAGGTCCTTAACACCTGCATGCAAGGTACAGGGTTCAAGCCTGGGTATCTCTACCCACCACAATTTGTTCTCTCTAGCCACCAGTATATAGTAACTGGAGCATTATACACACACACACCACCACCTTATGTCAGCATATGTGAAGCTTAGAACATCTTATAGATGCACAAGTATAAATATGTCATTTTCATAATGCAAAATATCTAGGGACCCTATCTTATTAAAGTCGCTAGTGACATGATACCAAAATGTAGCTATAGTAACCACATTTCTGAATACAAATCCCTGACATAAGCATCCTGCTTTTCTGAGAGAAACAAATCTCTCTGGGGCTAGCAGTGAACATGTATTATCACACATCTAGCTAAGGCTATTATAATTTTAAAATCCAAATGCCAACTGCTTTACAAGCCCAACGTGCTATCAGGTACAAAATGTTCATTATGTATGCATTTTTAGGGGATTTACTTTCTTTCAGTGGGCTGGTAAACGCTCCTTCACACACACCACCTCCTACCAGCCCAAACGCTCCTTCACACACACCACCTCCTACCAGCCCAAGCGCTCCTTCACACACACCACCTCCTACTAGCCCAAACGCTCCTTCGCACACACATAATCAGCGACCACCTCCTACCAGCCCAAACGCTCTTTCACACACACACAATCAGCGACCACCTCCTACCAGCCCAAACGCTCCTTCACACACTCCTACCAGCCAAAGTGAACAACTAGATCAGCGACCACGAGAACACCTGTGATCAGCTCCTTCAGCCCAAATGAGAACACCAGCAAAGCGATCAGTGACCCGGTACTCACCAGCCCCTTCAGCGCAAACGTGACCCGGTACTCATCAGCCCAAACAAGAACACCAGCGAAGCGACCCGGTACTCACCAGCCCAAGTAAGCGATCAGCTCCTTCACTACACACGAAGCAATCCACACATACCCTTTGTGATCAGCTCCTTCAGCCCAGAATATGTAAAGCAATCCACACACACCCTTTGCGATCAGCTCCTTCAGCCCAGAAGATCAGTGACCCGGTACTCACCAGCCCAAGTAAGTGATCAGCTCCTTCAGTACACACACCTTTGCTCCTGACTGAAGCCCGCGCACTGTCTCGCAAGTCCTGCGAGAGCAGCTCAGTCCTCTCATTGTCTCTGACTGCGGCTGAAGCAGTCCAGAGCTCCTCTGTGTGGTGCAGTCGTCTCCGCACAGAATCTTGGTATCTCACAGCAGTGATTGCTGGGTACCAGTTTGTCCTTATCCGGACTGCTGGTAAAGCAGTCAGGATCAGGGCTTGTGAATTTTGTGTTTAAGTTTAACAGATATTTTTTTGTTTTTGTCTAGGTGGGAGGGCTGCAGTCCGATAGGACGAGCCGCCCCTGGTCCGAACTAGTGCACATGCGCAAAGTCCACGATTTTTAAAAAATTTTTTTTCTATTTATTTCTTTTTATTTCTTTATTTTAAAGTTGAGGGGGCTGCAATCCGGCAGTCCAATAGCACGGGCCGCCCCTGCTGTTGGGGCTCCACTGGGTATAGGTGTATGTGTGGTGTTTGGTGCTATGTTTGGTAAGTGCTTTAGAGATTGCTGAGGATACATGTTACTGTTTATAGGCTTAGGGGGTTTTGAGGTTTAGGAAGATTGCTTTTTACTGCCTCAACATAGGTTGGTCTACGTTTGTGATGGACACTATGTGTGATGGATGTAGTGTGTGTGCTCTTAACAACTTTGTTTGTATGCAAGATTTTTGCCTCCAGTGAAATTGGATACATGCACCTCTGGAATACTGAGTTTGTTTCTTTAAGGATTAAATGGTTATATGTGAATGTCAGACAATTGCTACACTGTCTCAGGATGCCCACATCTACCAGTCTTGCTACAGTAATGCATTCAATGCTATCACCCATAAGAAATACCATATATACTGTTTTGAAGCCAGAAAAACATTAAATGCATTGATCTATGTATAACTAGAGGCATTGCTTTCTCTGGGTAGTATCAGTATACAGTGCCCACAGCAGTGATCCATTCATTATTTTCTTTTACTTTTTTTTTCCTACCAGCAGTTACAGTGATCAGAGTGTTTGTGTATGTCCATAAATGTCAGTACGATGAACATTACTATGGACATTATTTTCAACAGTTTCTTTCTGATCAAGTACATGATTGTCAAAAGAAGCTATCTTGATATTTATGTGTGTGAGTGGTAACAGTTCACAATGTCCACAGCAGCAATCCATTATTTATTTATTTAGTTACTTTTTTCTTACTAGATTACAGTATAGTAATAGGCTTGTGTACATGCCTCTGTGCATAACAATAGCAGATAAATTACTGTGGCCATTATTTCTTGTAGTTTATTTACAATCACAGAAGCAATTATGAAAAGCAGCTTTCTTTGCCTTAATCTGAGGACAGTGGTAATGGTACCCACTGCCCACAGCACTGATTCATTCATTATTTTTACAACCATCAGTTACAGTGATAATGGTGAGGAGGTTGCTGTCCCTTAATGGCAGTAGCAAATAGATTACTCTTGGTGGTATTGCTTACAGTTTATTTGAAATTACAAACATAACTGTTTTTTTTTTCCCTACGGGCAATGGTAACACTACATACTACCTACAGCAGTGATCCATTTATTAGTTTTTCTTTCTTTTATTTTTTACTGGCAATTACAGTTATCTGGATAAGAATATTTTTGTGAATCACCAGCTACTGGTATCTTTACATATTCTGATCAAATTCTTACCTTTAGGGATTTTTTTTTCCTACTATGTACAGGCATACTTTTTATTTTCACAGGCAGAACACAAGATTCTTCTTTAATTGCTTTATTATACACGATTAAGTCAAACCTCTTTTTTATGACTATTTTGGTATGAATTTCTTGACTTATACATAAGTATATATAGTAATTGACAAATCTAGTGCATTAAATGTCAAGTTATACATAGTTCAATGTGTAAAGCACCAGCTGAGCAACAGGATTCAATTAATTGGGGTGGTGTTTGTCTTTCAAAGTCAGGGATGTTCCATAGGGCTCCATAGAGGGGTAACTTGCTTTTAGATTGTTCTGTGCACATCAAATAACCAAACATGAGGGGAACTGCAAAACAGGTGACATAATTACTTGAAAAAAATGCAAAAATTCCCCAAAACTGTGAAAAACAGTTCATTGGTGCAGTATGAATGACCTGCGGTTTCATGTTAATAAATATAGTATCATAGGAGATGGCTAAAAGGATATAAATTATGGTTACAAAATAAATAGTCAAATTACATAAAAAGTAAGGATTCAGGGACAGTAGGAAACAAGATTTTAAGCTTTGCCCTTTGATTATCTGCCAGAGCCAGATGACCACCCCATACACCATCTAATTGTAAAGGGAATGCCTAATTACTCCAGAGAGATCAGAGTATTATTTCAGCAGGAGGCACACTCAATCTTTGATACTAAAAGCACAGAAGGCTGTGGAATTTGCTTCCTCACCTGGTGCTTGGGTTAATTTGTCCAGCAGTGCTGCTACAGTGAAGTACAAGAAGAGTGCTGCCCTCCTGAGGTGCTGGTCTTCATTTAATAGTAAATCTGCTTTTCTTCCATACTGCAACTTTTAATCATTATGAGCATCACCTAGACTGCTGTCTTAAAATTTTCAATTAATTCCTTAATTCAGAAACATAAGCATCAACAGTTTTTATGGAACTTTTGTCCTCACAAGGAATACATGGTAGATATAGTGTCAGTTTTTTCTCAGCTCACAATAATGCTGAGTTTACTGTGTCAACACAAACATATTGACTGACTGTTTATCTTCACCTCAAAACTCAGACATAGTATGCATTTGAACATCTTCCTGTCTGATTGTAGTGGGGTACTGGCTGCACTGTAAGTGGTGGAAGAGTTGTTTACCAAATGTGATAACACTGCACTTTTTTAGCTTTCCCCAATCCCCTCTTGCCTCTACATATCAGCAGGCTGTTCACCCTGGCTTCCATGCTCACCCTTCCCCGAATTTCCCAGTGTTGAGTATACCAGATGTGACCCTTCACTGGGTTGGTCCCCAACTCACTTTTTTGCATTTCATTTTATATTTTATCCATTTTCAGTACACCATTGCTTTGTAAGAATAAATTCTTGTAGAGATTCCATGGTTAGAGGGGACATGACTATGACACCCAGCTTGCAATCATTGGCAAACTTAGTTAACCATAAGTCTGGATTTACATTTGAAGGTCAGATAAATAGCTCTAAGGTACACTGCTAGAAATCACCTTTGTTCCGCAATTGGCATCTACCAATTTGCCTAAATGGATTCTAGCTTTCAGCAAGTTTGCTATCCACATTATCATGTAACAGTCTGCATTTACGTCCCTTAGTTTATTTACAATACCAGTATGGGGATGGTTTGAAATTGCCTTTGCTTGTCCAGATCCTGATATGCTATCTGGACTGCATTATCATTATCTACTGCAACTGCAAACTTCTCATTAGATATCCCCTTGACAAAACCTGTTGAGGGCCTAGATGTATGTGTTATTGATGTTATTAATGAAGTCATTTGTAATATGCTCCACTGCTCTTCAAATTAGACTACTTAGATTGACTTGTCTACAGTTTTTGGGGTCTGTGGTATGCCCCCACTCCATCACAGCAGCTACTCTTCACATTTCATGGACATACCCTGCGGTAAAAGTTAAATAAGTTTAGGATGGATTCCACAAAGGCATCTTTAATGGTATTTTTGGGCCTCCAGGGAAATTGTTTGGATGCATGTAAGTGGTATTTTTAGTTTTTCAGAAGTATTTCCCTTGAGGGAGTTAGGAGTATGTAGAATTTTAATACTTCTTTTTGGGGCAAGTGTATTAACTCTGTCTTTATAGAGACAGAGTAGATTAGTTCACAACACTGTTGGATATTATTTCTTCTTTCTTCTTAAATTTCAGAAATAATTAAAGAAGGATTTGTAGTTATCTTTGGCTTTGTATGCTAGTTTCATTTCACATTTTGCTTTGGCCTTTCTTATGGCCATTTTTAGTCCTTTTCTTGCCTTTCTGATAGTATTTTATGTGGGTAGATTTAGGTTTGTTATAGTACTTAAATGTTTTTTTTTCTCTTTTATTATATAGGTTATTTATGCTGGTGGACAACTGAGATGTTTCATTTTTAAGTTTCTCATTATATTTGTTTCTAGTGGGGGCTGACAGACTGCCAGATGTATACACTTTTGTAGGTGTAACTAGAACACCACTCTATAAGTAGCAGCTGAGGCTGCATGGAGACTGGTGATATTGCAAGTAAATTACAAGAGCTAAGCATAGAGCTTTCCTGCTTTGTCCATTTGGAGTCTTTAAATTCATAACGGTTCACTGCAAGGCTGTTTTAGACTTTAAAAGGGAAAGTGACTAATTTGTGGCAGATTTAACAAGAGATGGATATATTATAGGAATGGTGTATGTGGTGGCTATGGTGGTAAGGATGAGGTCTAGAATATTCTACCCTTAGTGTGCTGGTTTACCATTCATTCTTGAGAATTATCAATTATTGGATCTTTGGGCATAACAAATGTTGAGGTATAGCTGCATCAGTCTACTGACGGATAGTTAAAGTCAACAATCATTAACATATTTTTCATTATGGGTAGTTCAGTGAATACATTTAGAAATCGCTCATGGCAATCTGGTGACATGAGATGTGTCCTATAGCAGACCATATATTGAAAATGTGTTTTGTTTATTGTAAGCTGGATTTCAGTAAGTTCAATTTCTCAGTCGTGGCAAATCTGCCAAGAGACAGTGTGGTTTCTGAGAAGTATAGAAAATGCCCCTGCAGTTTCCCTTAGGCCTGAATGCATGGTAAGTGCTAAACCCTAGTAAATATGGAGAGCTAACTTTGCAATGAAACCAAGTGTTGGTTCTGACATAGTCATGGATGTGTTTCAATATCAGACAATTTGCTACTGAAACTTCTGACATTGAGAAGAGCAACCTTGTCATAGTCAGGAATAGAATTTACAGTAACTGTGTCTGTTATGTTGGGATGTCCAGTAGCCAGACACTGTCTAAAAAGGTACAATGGGTCAGCAAAGGCTTTGACCAGCAAGTGGAAGCCATAAAAGGAGAGGTACATGCCATTCTTTGCCAGTTAAATTGGCCTGTCTACCGATTCTCAGCTAGAGCGTCTTCTATGTGGAGGCATACGTGAATGGGGCGTGCCTTCGTTGAAGGTTGTGCATCAGGGCTGGTAACCCGGTACATAAAAATCCACTACCAATCATTAGCGGACCGGAGTTCCGCTGTGGTGACCCCTAACCGGTAAAAAGCCGAAAGACACAAACAAACCATCTCATTTCAAGCTGACAAATACTGGACCTCTATAGAATGACACCAATTACTTGGCCTTGCAGAAGCCAATTTAACTTTCTTTGTATTAAGTCATCATTCTGAGTGAAAGTATGATTCCATTCAAACCCAGAGTCTTTCTTACATTTGACAAATGTATAGTGAGATCTAACATGTCTCACTGCATGTCCCTCAGGGTTGTGAGACACAAGTCATTCATACTTGCATAGGCTACCACTAGGTCATTTTTGTATATGCCTTGTGTGAGGAAATGGAGAGCCCTGGTAATATTGCAAATGTAGTTGCTGGGGAGACAACTGACTGCCCTAAAACTGCAACTGGTTCATTGAAAAAGACTAAATAGAATATTGCTTTATGAATAACGTTTAAATAAAAAAAAATACTTACCCCAGAGCTAAATACCAAAAATTTTAAACAAAACAGAACAGACTCATGCATACACATTATATAACATTAATGTAAATTTGAAAATATGTATCAATCAACTTAATGAACAAACTCTTACAGACCGTGTCATATTGTACTATAAATAACTGAAAATGAATGTGAAATATGAACTGTATACTACTGATGTTACCTATTACTTTAACTGTTATGTTTGGGTGGTCATGCTGTCATATATGTCTTAATTACACTACCAGTGCTATGTATGCCTTGAATAATTCTATGTTACCTACAATATTCATGTATTGTGCCCGGGTTGTGGCTGAAAAAGTTCTTTGGACTAATACACCTACCTGGTTATTAAATACAAATAAAAGTAAAGAAGAAAAGATCACAAGTGAACACATACCCACTATTAGTAAGAATTACAAGATGACAGAAGACATAGTAGACAAAAATGATGAAAACTGTGACGATGTGAGGTATTGCCAGCTATGCCAGGAGAAGGAGGGCAGTGGATGTGTAACGTATGGCAGCATAGCTAACTGGAATTTAGTAAAGAAATATATGTTATTTGAAAATCAAACTGATTTGTACAGATACTTATGTTGAAAATGGATTTGTAAAGTTGCTTGTGTTAAAAATGTACCAACAGTGGGTCCTGACTGTATTGTAACTGAATTAAATATATATATATATATATATATATATATATATATATATATATATATATATATATATATATATATATATATATATATATGTTAACAGAGAATACTGGAAGAGAAGAGGTTAAGCTCAGCTCCAGCTAACTTTGGAAAATAGTAAGAAATTAAAATTACCGTAAAACACAATAAGAGCACTCGAAAAAAAGCCCCTCCTATTTTGTTATTTGGGTATATGTATTTATTTGAGGGGGAAGAGCTCATTAGCTTTTCTGCCAATGAAATATTTTAATTAGTTATGAACGAAAGTATTTAATAGGAGATTTGATGGAAGTACGCATCTCATCTGAGGAAGTCTGGTTGCAGATGAAAAAGTTTTGCTATTTTTAAGAAGCATTAATGTTTTATGCTTGTAGCAGCCTGCAGTGGCTGGATTTTAGTGTGTGGAGTGTTTAATAAACCTTGAAGCATGTACAGAGGAGTTTTGAGGGCTTTTTTTGAGTGCTGTTATTGTGTTTTATGGTAGTTTTTGGTTCTGAGCACTATAGTTGTTTTTTTTTAAGAAATTAAAATTACTGGGCCTAGGCCATAAAGACGTTTTTTTTGAATGAAGCCAGAAATGCAAAGTCTGTAAGAAGCATGGTTTGTTAGTCTGTAAGGCTCTGTAGGAGGGGTAGAAGTTTGTAATTGTTTTATGACTTCCAGAAGCTGCATCAGATCTGAGCAATGCTCTTGTGTGTGTATTATTGACATGTAGGTGCTAAATCCTGGCAGTTTCTAGCAATAGGGGGTTGCATGGGAACCAGAAGTCAGATGACCAGTTGTATGTGATGTCATTCTGTACAGAAATAATGTTTTAATATTAGGTGAGACAGAATTCTCAGGACAGTCTATTTCTTGGAACCTGACAGATCCCTCATCTATTTAATTTCACCTTGCTCTATTAAGTAAGTAGGAACAGTAATTCTGTAGATCAGTCAGGAAAATATAGTGAGAATAGTTAAGTATTGTATTTCTGTAACTGCATGAATCTTTCCAGCTGTTATTTTTAATATTTCTTGTGATGAAACTCTGGTGTTTACTGTAGACAGAGATTTCTTATTTTCATGTTCTTTTATTATTTATTATTAAATTTATTTAAACTTTTCATTGTGGCTGGTCCTTTAGAGAATATTTTAACCTTTGAGAGTACTTATCTCTATTGGTGACACTGTGGCCACTCCTGAAGCCTGGCCGCTTGGTCAACATTACCATTTGTATTAATATTAATTTCAGTATAATTTGGTACATTTGCAACAGCCTTAAATAGCTGTCTTTGTAGTGTCTGGTGGCAGTGATAACTACCTTATAGTCTGGGCAGAAGGGACCACAGTGGGTAAATCTCTGTCAGCCTTTCCTAGGTATGTGTGTGTGTGTGTGTGTGTGTGTGTGTGTGTGTGTGTGTGTGTGTGTGTGTGTGTGTGTGTGTGTGTGTGTGTGTGAAAATCAAATCTTACAGTGTGTGTGTGTGTGTGTGTGTGTGTGTGTGTGTGTGTGTGTGTGTGTGTGTGTGTGTGTGTGTGTGTGTGTGTGTGTGTGTTAGATACTTAAAGCAGGGACATGAAGCACTGGTTTCACAAAGAGGGTGCTGGAGGACTTGGCTTGGATACTCAACTTAGGACTTAACCCTATAGCTGTGCTAGTAGGGAGCCTTATTGGGGCCCTGTAGGGAGACAGATATAAAGAAATCCAGAACATGGCCTGACTGTTCCCTGTGTGCTCTTAAGGGAAATTGTGCTTGATTCAGAGATGTCTGCATTTAGAAATACTGAGTGTATCCATTTGCATTCCAAGTGAACATCCCTCTTCCGTATCATTGGTGAGAATTTAATCTCCTTGATTACTGGTCCAGAGTGTGGACATCACAAAAACATTAACAAATATTATACATTGAAATGCTAAATAGTAACAGTTCTGAGAATAAATTTCTGTTCCTTTTACCTACGTAGATTTTATGGCATATGTATTCTGCACTGTAGACTATAGCGGGGATTCATAATCAAGCTACATATTGTATAAGGCCCCTTTGTACAGTGTTAAAATAAAGCAAATGCTTTGTTATCCATATGCAGAGCAATTGGCACAGTTTAAACCAGTGATAAGCAAAACAACCAGTAGAATGCAAATGAAGACTTGTACAGTGTCAGCTGGCATGTCACAAGCTCACATAGACATAACAAGTATGCAGGGCCACTGCCCCAGAATTATGCAGTATGTACTAATGTGTTATAGGCAGAACTAGCCACTTGGTGTAAAATATGGCTCTAGGTTATTTGGTCATGTTGCCTAATGTCGTCAAATGGACATAGGTATTTGCCGGTGATAAGTGGTTTGAGGACTCGACTTACTCCAACCTGCAGCAGTGACACATACTAATAGTGGGGGGGGCATGTGCCCTTACTGGCCAGTGTGTGCCCACTATAAAGCTCAGCAACCCTAGGCCAATGAGCTACTGGTTGGCCTGTGTCCAGTTGCCTAGCTTGGGTTACCTGGAATATCTCTGTTGAGTGAAAGCTGGATGTAAAAAACAAACTGTCAAATGTGAACTAAAAAATGCTATACTCACTGTAGATTCCCTGACAGCGTGGAGTTTGGAAATGGATGACATGATGATAAGAAGGAGGCTGGGCATCCTATGTATCCAGGAGACAAGATGGAAGGGCAGTGCAGCAAAGCCACTTGGCTTGGGATCCAGAGTCTACTACTCAGGAGGAGGACAGGCTAGAAATGGTGCGGGAATTGTGGTGAGGGACAGGCTTCAGAAGACAGTGAGGGATGTCATCAGATTTAGTGACAGACTCGTTGCAGTCAGACTCCAGTGTAGCGATATGGCAGTGTTTGTAATTTCAGCCTATACTACACAGCAGGGTTGTGATAGTGAGGAAAAGACTACATTTATACAGCAGTTGCAGGACCTACTAGATGAATCAGAAGAACATGAATTGATGTTAATGTACACATCAGGACCGACAGAACAGGATATGAGGACTGCCTGGGTCCATATAGGTGGAGCAGCAGGAATTAAGAAGGATAGGCCATTCTAGACTGTCTGGCAAATGTGTTGATGGTGACCAAAACATGATTCAGCAAGAGAAACAGTTACAAAATCACATTATACAGTGACCAGCATGCAACTCAGGTAGACTTCCTCCCATAAGGAAAGGGAAGTGGGGTAGAATTGGCTATTGCAAAGTCATGCTCATTGAAACAGTTGGCCCACAGCATAAACCACTGGTTGCCACAATCAGCTGTAAGCAGTGGTCAGAGAAGGCTCTAAGGTCAACAGAGACTAAGCAGAAGACCTGGAAGTTGATTGAAGTGAAGGCACAACAATTCAAGGAATTATTCAGGGATCTAGGACCTGAAGACAAAAAGGAAATAAGTGGAGTTAAAGAAGAATGGCAACACTTCAAAACAGCATGTGTGAGTACTGCAGAACAGATATGTGAGTGATCCAGGTATAGAAACAAACAGGCTAAGAGAGGAGTTGCAGTAACAAAGAGCAAAGCATCAGAGGCACTCTACTAACTTCCGGAAAGTGACTCAGTAAATGACACAAAGAAAGTCCATTAGGTTGCAAGGAAAAGACAGAAAGATAAAGAAGATAGTTGGGCACCCTTCATAAGGGATGCTAGCAGCAACCTTCTCACCAGTCCACAGAACATCATAGGCAGATGGAAGAAGTACTTCCAGCAGCTTCTAAAAGAAGAAAACTCCACAGAAGTTGCACTGCCTTAAACACAGCCTACGATGAGCGAAGAGTAGGAGCCCACCCTAGAAGTAAGGATAACACTAAGGAAAATTAAGTCACAGAAAGTAGCAGGCTCAATTGAGGTCAAAGCAAAAATGTTGGGTAAGGAAGGGGAGAAATGAGTCCTGAGGGTACTCATAGCAGTATGGAGAGAAAGACATATCCCAGGATAAGCATACTAGTGCCAGTGTTTAAGAACAAAAGGGGCATTCACAGCAGTGGGCAGTGCTATGCTGCCAGCCCAGCTATCTGGAATTTTGTAAATAATCATGAGTCATTGTGAATATCAACATGATTCATATGCTTGTCTTACAAATGTAAGAGAACTATATTTTATGTGTAAATTAAACTACTGGTACAGAAGTGTGTGTTGAACAGGGTTTGTACAGTACTGAGCTTCAAGGATGTGTCCATAGTGTACCTTACCAGAAAAGAAAATAAATGCATATAAACTATATACCTGTGCAAATGTATATTATTTTTTAACAGTAGAAACTAGAACATAAAAGGATTAACTTGCAAAACTTCAAGAAAATAAGTTGAAATTAAATTGTTTTACGATTGTGTTATAAAAGTTAGTTTCAATGCAGCAAGGAGACAAGATGTCTAGAACTACGGTGCCCTCTGCATTGTTTTATAAGTGTTTTATTGTTTTATGTCTTCTAACAACTGCAAACATTTGAAGGCTATATATTTTTCACACAGAGATGTTAAATTCTATTAGTTTCTGTTTTAGCCTGGGTACTGAAGTCAGGTGACAAAAAGTGATGCCATCCAAGCTAACCCAGCAGAAATATTTGATATTAATGTAAGAACTGTCTCAGAGAGAGACTGGGCATTTTGTATTTTGCCCTGGACCTAGCAAGAACATCCTCTCATCATCATCATCTGCACTTGCCTCGCTGTTAGCAAGATTTAGGGCATAGTATCCCTTTTAGCTATAGACAGGAATATAGTAAAGATTTGTTTAGATGTTTTCTGTATTTATTTGAGACTGTCCTGCAATGTTTAAAATATTTCCTGTGATTTTGAACTCTGAAGTTACTGTGTTGATTTATTGAGTATTGTCTTGTTCATTATTATTTATCTTTAAATATATTTAAACCTATCTTTGTGGCTGACATTTGTGAGACATATTTAAGCTGTTAGAGAACTTGCATATGTATTTCGTGACACTGTACAGGCTACTCCTAAATAGTCTTGCAAGACTTGGTCAGATTACCATTTGTATAATAGTAACATTACACAGTAGGATTGGACACCTTTTGTTAAGGGCCTTAAGTAGCTGATAAAAGGTGGCTGGTGGCAGCTAGAAATACCTTATAGTCTGGCTAGAAGGGAGCATAGCTAGTAAACCTGTGCCAGCCTTCCCCAGGTGTGTGTGTGTGTGTGTGTGTGTGTGTGTGTGTGTGTGTGTGTGTGTGTGTGTGTGTGTGTGTGTGTATGTGTGTGTGTGTGTGTGTGTGTGTGCGCGTGTGTACTTGTCATCCTCCCAGTGTGTATGTCCCCCACTGTTGCCAGCGGTGAGGATTGAGGCTCTTTGATTACTGGGCCAGTGCAGAGGCGTCACAGGCAGTATAGAGGTGTCAGACTCCTGTTACACTGCATGAAAGTTCTGGAGAGGGTGAGTGATAAATAAATATGCAAAGTAGTAGAAAGTAAGACTGGAGATGAGCAATATAGATTCAAATCAGGATGAGCTGTTTGGAGTCAGATCAGGATGCAAAACAACTGATCTTATCTTTGCAGTGAGATATATATTTGATAAGAAGGTAGAGATGAGGAAATAGCCCGACTGGGCATTCCTACATTTGGAGAAATAAAGCTGATTTGGCCAGTCCTGCAGTAGTTTGAAGTCCCAGAAATATTGATGGAATTAGGGCAGGCTATGTATAAATATCTAATGACACAAGAATGAACAGTGTTTAGTCTCACTGAGAAGTTCCCAATGGAGTAGGTGTGCATCAGGGTTCATCTCTGAGCCCACTGCTGTTTATACTGGTGATGGACTATATTAGCAAACAGGTTAGAGGGGATAGATCAACAAAGTTACTGTATGCAGATGAAGTGGCATTACAGGCATACTCTGAGCAAGAACTTCAGCAAAGGATAGGGGAATGGAATGCAAAAGTGAAGGTATATGGGGTGAAAGTTAATACAGATAACACAGGTGTAATGGCAGCAAATGGGGGAAATCAGAAGATGCTGAAAATTGAGATTGAAGGGAAAATTGGTTAACAGCTTCAAGCATCTACGAGAGGTGGTTGAGGAGAAGGGATGTCTGAATGAGGAGGTCAAAGCTAGAATGGAATGGGCTGCAAGCCAGCTGACACTGAGTGTTGGGGCAGTGTATGACAGAAGAATGCCAAAAAAGCTGAAAAGTAAGGTGATGAAAACAGTGGTGTGACCAGTACTACTGTATTGTACAGAAACCTTGGCAGTAAATGCAAACCAATTGAGGAAGCTAAAGGTGATGGAAATTAAGTACCTGAGATGCATGGTAGGATGCATACTTTGAGACAAACAAAGAAATGAGGACATAAGAACAGAAACCAAAGTAATTCTAATGTCGAAAGGTCAACCAGAACAGATTACTGTGGTTTGGGCACATGAGCAAAAAAGCAGAAGATGATCTGGTGAATAAGATTTGGGGCAAACATTAAGAAGACAAGAGGAAATAAGGATGTCCAGCAAAGAGGTTGATGGATTGTGTGAGAGACCTGTGACTGTCGGACATGAGTGTTGAAGAAGGAAGGAGAGTGGCATTGACTATAGAGAGATAGTGACAGTTGACACAACACCCTGATGCCGTGTAGAAAATTATGATGATGTTAATGATGACAGTGTACACAGACAAAGCTGTAAATAACATAGCATTCAACTTAGATGAAATGACAGTGCTGTAAGCATACTGAAGTGGAGGGAACTACTGTTGCATGCCTTACTAGGGTGTGCTACAGATTACATTTTAATATAGGAAACTGTCAAGCTAACTGATCAGGAGCTGTAGGACCATTACAGGATTGATGTGCCTACCCTGCAATATGTATGTGATGTGTGTATATGGGCTTGGACCTCATAGGACAGTATGGATGATGGATGGACCATCTCACTTGGTATTAAGGTGGCTACAGTGCTGTTCATTATAAACAAAGGAATATATCTGTAGGCATCTCCCAGGCATACATTTATTTTAATTTTAAGGTAGGTAGACTTGGTCTACAGGATCTACTTTCAGCCATGACCTAGTTGCAATAGCCAAGAAAGGAATAAATGTTACAAAGTAAGTTACAGAGCAATCCAGCTAAGTATTGTTTACAAAAGCCATAATACTTTCAAATTGCAAGTTACGAGTACCCATAATTACATAATGTAAAAATCACTGTCTATAGTGTAAAGTTTGTAGTTTAGAAGTAATAACTTAATCAGAAAATTGTGGTTTGTAGTCTGGAACCTTTTTTTATCCCTACTATTTGGTAAAACTTGGGTCCTAGAAACTTTACCGCCTGCTTTCTCCACATTCATATTGACTCATTGAAGGCAGTTTTAGTCTATGTAAAATCTCTGAAAAATGTTCACCAAAGCTACATTCAATGAACATCCAAGGAAAGTCTTTTTTGCATTGGTCACACTCTACTGTCAAAGAATATATTTTCAGTGAAAGTACTTTGATCACTTATTATTTGCCAAAACTACGTTTGATGACCTGAAATGCTCCCCTTCCTACATGGTAACATCAATATTTCCTCATCTGCCTTTGATATTTTTACTGTTTTTTTTTTTTTATTAACTAGGTGAGTGGGCTGGTCTTGGGACCTTTTTCCATCTTTGTGAAAGGCAGAGCTAAACATGTTAATGTAATAGCAAGATAACAAATAAACCTGTATGAACAATACAAACTATAAAAAAATGATATAACATCACATTGCAGTTAGATTACAGTAATACAATATAGTGCACATAATATCATTACAAACTGAAAGAAATCACTGGAACCAGTATGGGTTAATTTGTTACGTAAACATATTGTATGCCTAGAAATAGCTCTTTCTAACCATCCAGTAAGTAAATTAACTATTTTGCAAGAGAATCAGTATGACAATGGCTTAGCTCTTATATCAGAAACATTTACATTCATAGAATGAGTTTAGATGATCCCTGGATTGTCTTGGTATCTTTCTAAATTTAGTTTGTTTCTAATGTCAACAAGTAGTTAATTCTTGCATTTAGCAGTAATCTTGGAGAAAACCTTTTCACCCACTGTGAACTCAAAGGAAAGCCTCCTAAGAGCAAGGGCTCCTTACTGTTGTAACCTGAGCAGAAATGTTTAGCACACTGTCTATAAGCAATAGAAAGATGGTATATCTTAACCTCAATGTGGCTTTTCAAGTAATTGGACACAAAATGGAGTTCTGAAGTAGCACACAGTGGTACAAACTGCACGAAAAATAAACCTGCAAATCTTGTTTGCAGCCTTTTGTAGGAAGCCTGTTTTCTGAGGTGAGTTAACTGTAGCTACAGAAAGAATTTACTCCTGGGAATCAACACAGGGTTTTCTTCACTTCCAGTGTGAGCAGGTTAGGTACTGTGTGGCACAACGCTAGTTGGTTATAGACTCTGTAAAAATATGATTGAACATTGTGATCTTTAACAAAAGTAGCTGGTCAAGTGCCCAAACATAAGAATTTTTGATGGGAGAGGAGAGGAATAGGGCCATTGAAGGGATCACATAGCAGGGTAGAACCAGAGAGTTTGAATGCTACATAGCAGTGTTAGTGATGCAACAAGTAGCACAATTACCTTTAGAGCAGAAGGCTGTGGGTTCTACTCCCACACCAGGTAGATTGATTGTTGATACTGGAGTGCATCATAAGGGGGTTGCTGCAATCCTGAGTGTATCGTCCTTTGGATAAGATGTTAAACTGATGTCCCAGCTGCTGGAGTTGGTGGCAACTCAGGCAGATTTAAAAGATACTACAGCACATATGGAAAAGAGTAGGTGAAGTTCCCTGATGGCATGGCCAAATTTCCCTTAGTAGTATAAATACCGACACATAACACACGCACTCAGGTCACTCCACAACAAGTACAAGTATGACTCTGTTTCTGTCCATGTGGGTTGTGAATGACCTGAGACGCACCTCCCTGGACTACATGAAAAGAGACATGGAAGAGCTCTCGGATTATATGGCCCTGGCAGGTATGACCCTAGCCCTGAGCAGCATCTTATCGTCGCCCAGAATGATACCACAGTACAAGCAGAAAATGATTGACTTCAACAATTGGCTAAGTTTCTGGTGTCATGCTAAGGGGGATCCAGTATCTGTCTGCTTGGGATGACATGACTGACAGACCTAGATGCTTTGCCAGAGATGGCCTGCATCTGTCACCCCTGGGTTTCCGGATACTGGCTAAGGCTCTTGCCACCCCTATATTTCCTTTTTTAGACGATGTTCCAAACACCAAATTATGGCCATAACAGCTGCAAATAAATGCAATCTGAGGGTTATGCTGCTCAATGCTAGAAGTCTAAATCTCAAGATGCACTTGCTCGAAGCACTCCTCAAAATGGAGAACATCGTCACTTGTTCTGTAATGGAGACCTGGTTTAAAGCAGCAGAAAACATGCCTGCACTACCAGGCTATGACTCATTCCACACCTTTCAGCCCCAGAATGTGGACTGAAACTCCAAAGGCAGTGGTGTCTCCATATTCATAAATAATATGCACACCTCAGGCTAGTAGCCCAGCATAATGCCTCTCAGAAACTTCAGGTACAACTAACATTGGGTAAGATGGTGATTCAGGTTGTAGCCTGCTATAGGTCCCCAACCATGTCCCAAGACTCTCACTCCACGTTCTTAAGCACCCTGGAAACTATTAGACTCCAATCCAACACTTTCATACTAGGTGACTTCAACTACCCCTCCATCAACTGGGAAAACTACTCATGCACCAATACACTGGCCCAATGCTTCCTGGAATTCATCAGTTCTAATGCCCTGGACCAGATCATTCTTACCCCCACTAGAGGAAGCAACATCCTTGACCTGGTTATTACTAACATGGGCAACTGTTGCTCTAAACCAGTAGTCAATTCCTCCCTGGTTAGATCCGACCACAAACTAATCACCATGGAAATCCTCATCTCACCCACATGCCCCACAAAGGTAACCACCATGAAAAACTTCTCCAAAGCTGACTTTGGGCTACTAAAAACAGAGGTGGCTAACTTCACAGCACCCATGTCAATGGAAAATAGATGCATGACTGCCGAATCATACACCAATGCACTGTACGAACACATGCATAAATGCATGGAACTAGCCATACTCAACAGAACCAAGATGCTCTCCTCCAAAAAAAGGAAGCCAATCTGGTGGTCTCCTGCCATTAATAAACTCTACAACAGAAGGAAGAAACTGTTGAGAAAAAAGGTGAAGTCCCAAGACTGGAAAAACTCCCTTAATAGCCTCAACAAAAAGTTGAGATGCCTCATCAAATCCTCTAAAGCCAGCTATGAAAGCAGAATATGAAAGCAGAATTCCAGCAAACACTAAAAACAACCACAAGGCCTTCTATAGTTATATCAAGAATCTCCATGGCAATACCCAGGTTTGCTCTGCGTTACTGCACAATGGTACCTCCTATACTGAGCTAACAGATATTGCCAACGTACTGGCCGACTGATTCAGTGCCAACTTTACCCCCCAAAGGATCAATCACAATACTGGAGGAATGCCAGGCACCCAGCATTACAGCAGCACAGGTTAAAGCTGCATTGTCCAAGGCCAAGAATACAGCTTCCATGGGACCCGACAATATCCATGGATGTGTTCTACATGAACTACAAAGTGAACTGGCACCATATCTATGTGCCCTGTCAATCACAGCCTCACCTCAGGCTTTGTCCCTACCAAATGGCACACTGCTACAGTTATCCCTCTCCATAAAGGGGGAGCGATTACAGACCCTGGGAATTATCACCCCATTAGTCTGATCAGTCTGATATATAAGGCTATGGAGTGCATCATCATGGACCTAATAAACAAGGATATAGGAAATCTCCAAACTCTAGATCCCACACAATTTAGTTGTGTGAAAGGTAGATCATGCCTGATCAACCTGGTTGACTTCATTGAGTCAGTCACCAGAGCTGTGGATGAGGGCAAGGCAGTTCATACAGTCTACCTCAATCTGGCCAAGGCCTTTGATACCATTCCCCACTCAGGAATTATTGATAAACTCACTAAATTAGGCACTGACTCCTATATCACTAGGTGGGCTGCAAATTGGTTCACAGATAGAACCCACAGCATGAAATTAGTGGACTCCAAGTCAGACTGCCAACCAGTCATGAGTGGAGTCCTACAGGGATCGGTCCTGGGCCCTCTCCTGTTTGGCATCTATTTCTCAGAAGTCCAGGCCAACATGGGGGCAGTCTGGGTGATGAAGTTCGTAGATGACTGCGAGCTGGGAGCCAATATTAACTCCCCAAGTGATGTAGACATCCTACAGAAAGGCCTCACTGAGACCAATGACTAGTGTCAAAACCATGGCATTAAGCTTAAAGACAAAAAATGCTTTGTCATCCCCTTTGGTAAAAACTCAGTTCCCACTAATTACCACATCGATGGGAGCCGACTGAACACTGAAGGCGTTATAAGAAATCTGGGGACACAGGTTGACAGCAACCTTTCCTTCGACCACCACATTGCCACTGTGGTCAGAAAGTCCTTCTATGTGGCACATCTCATTACCAAGGGCTTTGCATCCAGGAAGAAAGAGTTCATCATCTCTCTCTACTCTTCCCTCATTAGGCCAATCATAGAGTATGATGCCCCATTTGGCATGTACCTCACTAAACACATGCAACAGCTGGAAAGGCCACAAAAGTACCTCACAAAGACGGTCCTAGGCCTTAAACACATATCCTACACGGACAGACTCAGAAACCTCCAGCTATTCTCTGTCTCACATCATCTACTAAGAGGCGATCTCTGCTTGACTTATAAAGCCATGTCTGACCCAGATCTGTTAGAAATGCTCCATCTAAAGAAATACCAATCCCTCCACACCACACGCTCCAGAGACCTCAGCCTCATTACCACAATCAACAGGACATGCTGGAGGGACAGGTTCATAACCCAGAGACTGCCCATGCTCTGGAATAGGCTTCCCATTCACGTCAAGCAGAGTAACTCACTGTGGCTTTCAAGAGAAATCTTGATGAGTGGATTGGAAATAGAAAGTTCACCACTGGGATAACTCCAGTGGCTCTACTTGACAGAGGCACTGGGAACTAATGTCGGGTGGCACAATGTCAGGGCATTTCTATGAGCTAGGCTTGTAAAGGCTCAAGGGCCATTAGCCTAGTACACACCTATGAACCTATGACCTAAGAACCATCCTGGGTCTCCCTGAAAAGAGGCAACCAGTCTAATGGGACTAATCTGGTCAACAAAGGCTAAATAAATAAATAAATATATAAACAAATAAATAAACACAGGGCAGAAAATCTAATACATTTTTTTAGGCTAAAGACTAAGCTGTTTAGATAAATATAGTGTTGTGGGGGGAGGGGACTTCTGCTTCATTCATTCACCTTTCTTTATGCTGAACAGGTCATTAGCATACATTTTAAGTTGATCTTTTACTAGTTCACTGTGTAGATTATTTAAGAAGTCAGACAAAAGGATGGTACCCAAGACTGATACCTGGGTGACACTAGATTTGAAGGTACAAACAATTGAAGAAGAGGTTCCTAAGATGACCTAAAATGTACATCTCACTAGAAGTTACAGAATCAGCCATTCAGTCCATTTCTAAAACCTATCTTTGCCAAGCTGCCTAATAGAAAGGAGTGACCCACACATTCAGATGCATTGTCTTGACAAAGGTGACCACACATTCAGAAGCTTGCATGGTATTAACAAAGGTGACCACACATTCAGATGCTTGCATGGTATTAACAAAGGTGACCACACATTCAGAAGCTTGCATGGTATTAACAAAGGTGACCACACATTCAGAAGCTTGATTGGTATTAACAAAGGTGACCACACATTCAGATTCTTGCATGGTATTAACAAAGGTGACCAGACATTCAGATGCTTGCATGGTATTAACAAAGGTGACCATGCATTCAGATGCTTGCATGGTATTAACAAAGGTGACCACACATTCAGATGCTTCCATGGTATTAACAAAGGTGACCACACATTTAGATGCTTGCATGGTATTAACAAAGGTGACCATGGTAAGCCTCTCCTTGTGCTTGTTACTATAGATTTAGTCAATAACATGGCAGATGACAATGTGTATGTTAATTCCTATGTGAAAATCATGTTGTGTGTCAGTTAAAATTACACACTTATGAACACAATCAAAGATCTTTTAATATACATTTTTTCAAAAAGTTAAGGTTAGGGCAGAGAGTCACAATGGGATGGAAGACGTGACAAGGGAAAAGAGATAGTTATGAAGGAACAAGACAAAGTCATGTTTTAAAGGGAAAAGGGAAATCAAAAATGAAGTATAGGGTTCTAGCAATTACCACAGCATGCCTTTTGAGGAATGCTGCACTTTTGGGCATGAGTTTTGTAACATTTCTGTTAGCTTGTAGACAATGATGGAAGAGATTTCCTTAAAATGAAAGTATTGGTTATAACTAAAGGGTGGAGAGGGTATTACATGTCAGGCTTGCAGCCAGAATTTTTGGAATTGTATATCAGCTTCCAAATATTATAGCTCCCACTCCCGTAAGTGTATCCCCCATTACTCCAAACAGTTCACATTTAGGGTTACATACCTTTTCATTATTGAAAAATATCCTGAAATGGCAGGCTTAAACATTGAATCAACCAGACCTTCAGAATAATAAACTATAAAACTTAAACTAAAATCATTCTAAAAGCATCATTTTTTTTTTAATTTAAAGTCTAAGTTATCCGACTATTTAGTGCACAAACATATATAAAATGTTCTAAACAGTATATATCATTGTAAACTTGGTACATGCCTGGTTGCGTTAGTGTGTGTGTTGTAGTATACCAACATCATTATACATTTTTCTGGCAGCAGTTCCATTGTATATCAAGTTTAATGCCACAAACCACTTGCTATCATAGAGCTCAACTATCACTGATTTTGCAGAACATCTGGGAGTTTTTTTCTTGTTTCCTAGTAAATAATGCCAGACATTTTGATTTAATATTTCTTATTACTCAGAAAATGTATGTTAATGCAAAATCAATTGTTCTATTCATTTTCTTAGTGAATTGGAGTAATATTTACAAATCTTATGTGATTTTTGGTCATTGTCCCCCCATTACTGCTGGCTTTGTCCAGAATATTTGAACAAAGAAATTGACAGCAGAGCTAGATCCAGCAAAAGGTGACCTACACAGTTGCCAAGGGCCTGACTCTAGCTATGAGGCCCGGCCAGGCTTTAAAAAATGTTGCATCTTGGCATTTAAAAAAAACACTAAGTCCAGATCCATGCACATCAGAGGTTTCACAGGAGAAAGTCATCAATATATAGAAGATTTAAGTTTCAGGAACAGCACCTCAGTGTCAATACACCTCAGGAGAGATTTACTCCAGTGCAAGAGATTTGCTTTAAGTTCAGCCAGGACAAGGTGTAAGTGCACAGAAACCTGCTTTTTTTTCATAGAGAGAAGTGTGTGTGTGTGTGTGTGTGTGTGTGTGTGTGTGTGTGTGTGTGTGTGTGCGTGCGTGCATGCGTGCGTGTGTGTGTGTGTGTGTGTGTGTGTGTGTGTGTGTGTGTGTGTGTGCGTGTGTGTGTGTGTGTGTGTGTGTGTGTGTGTGTGTGTGTGTGTGTGTGTGTGTGTGTGTTTGTGAAATGTCACGGCTGGAGCACCTTTTTATAAAATGTCTTTCTCAGAGTCAAACCCTGAATCTTAACTATGGGAGGCAAGAGCCTCAATCTCCCATCAATGTCAGTCATAGAGTTTCATAGTTTTGTGCTTCACAAAATGCATGCTGATGCAAAACCTGTTGCTCTGTTAACATTTTAAGTGATTTGGAGTAGTCTTTTCTTATCCACCTCCAGTTTTGCAAAACATCTCTGATTTTGCATCATATTTTTACCCTATTCTTGAGCAAGTCACTTAACCAGACAGTCCTTGGGGCAACTGAAAATTTGTGCTAGGCTCCTCAGTGATCCCAGGGACTGCAAGAGTAGTAAATACTTATGACCCAGAGCACTTCTGGTGTAAAGGAAGCAAATCCATTGTTGTAAACAGGAGCATCACCATACCAGCCATCTTCTTTAGAAGTGATCCTTGATTTTATTGTTCTCTTGATTGATGGTATGTTTATCATTTAGCTTCTTCCTACTTTATTTAGCTTTTTGCTGCATGTCCTTAAAATATTAATTTGCATTTAATCTGCTGCATTTATTACTGTTTGTTAGTAGCCTGATTACATTGCAATTGTTACTCTAAGCCTCTTTGCTTTGATTTAAGCACTTTGGCTTCAAATTAGTTGTCTTACTTAAGGAACGTTTGTGGTCTGCACTTTTGTGGCAGGAGAGGTAGCTTATACCCTTCTGAGTTGGGAAATGCTTGTTGAAGACTTACTCTGTCTTATTTCTGGTTTAAGCACTTGGGCTCTAGGCCAGTTATTCTACGTTAAGATGGTTTGTAGTCTACACTTTTGTGGGAGGAGAGCGTAACCTTCACTCTTCTGAGCTAGGTATATCTGCTGAAGGCTTATTGTGCCTGTTATTCTAAGTGTCTTTACTCTGATTTAAGCACTTGGGCTCCAAACCAGTTATTTTACATTAGGAAGGTTTGTGGGCTACACTCTTGTGACAGGAGAGGATAGCCTATGCCCTTCTGAGCTGGGGATTGCTGGTTGAAGACTTATTGTGTCTGTTATTGTAAGTGTCTTAGTTCTGGTTTAAGCACTTGGACTCCAAACCAGTTATTTTACATTAAGAAGGTTTGTGGTCTACACGCTTGGAGAGGAAAGGGTAACCTCTACCCTTCTGAGCTGGGAATTGCTGGTGAAGGATTTTGTGCCTGTTATTCTATGCGTCTTCATTCTGATTTAAGCAGTTGTCTCTAAACCAGTTATTTTATATTATGAAGGTTTGTGCTCTACACTCTTGTGACAGGAGAGGATAGCCTATGCCCCTCTGAGCTGGACATTTCTGGTTGAAGGCTTATTGTGTCTGTTATTCTAAAAGTGTCTTATTACTGGTTTAAGAACTTTGGCTCCTAACCAGTTATTTTACAATAAGAACATTTGTGGTCTACACTCTTGGGGAGAAGAAGGTATCCTCCACCCTTCTGAGCTGGAAACTGCTGGTGAGGGATTATTGTGCCTGTTATTCTAAGTGCTTTTGTTCTGATTTAAGCACTTGGGCTCCAAACCAGTTACTTTACATTAGGAATGTTTGTGGACTACATTCTTGAGGTATTACTGTCTAGACAGACATTTTTAACTACCAGAGCATCTAGTTTTTACGTAGCTGAGAATTGTTCATCAAGTTACTTGGTTTGTTAACTGATTCAATATTTATATTTGCCTTACTCCTCCCTAGTAGATAATTACCCATGGATATGCACTTCCGGACTCTCTCTGTGGCCAGTCTATTTGAGATGGGTATTCTGAGGCATTGTAGCAATTGCCTGATGTACACTGACAACCCACTTATTCTTAATAAAATAGATAAAGTATGTGAGCGCTGTAAATACAGCTTAATGCTGGAGGCAAAACTCTCACCTACAACCAAAACTAATCATATAGAGGTTGTCAGTGGCACTTGCACCAAGCCTATTGCAAAGGGTAAAGACCTTACACAGAAAACTACTTATGCTGAGACACTTACAAGTAACCTTCCTAAAACACTAACTCCTGCACAGGACAATCAAAGAAAGGATCCCCACCCATCACACAAACACTCTGTTAAAACCAAAACCAAAGACCTTTAGGAAGTATTCCAAGGCTAACCTTTCTCTACCAAGCAAAACCTTGGCTAAATTCTAAGCACCCTCAAAACCAATAAACACCATATAACAGCTACACGTAGTAACACTATATCCAGTGCCTCTGCTGCTAGGCCCTTAAGGCAAACCAGCGGACAGCCAAATTTCCTGGTCATTGGTGATTATATAGTTAAGCACACCAATGTCACCCTCACCAGACTGAGTAAGGAGAGAGTCACAGTTAGCTGCCTTTCTATCAAGGCTAGGATCCATCAAATCAAACAGGTACCAGTATGACTCTATCACAGTCCATGTGGGTGTTAATTATCTGAGGCATACCTCCCCTGACTATATGAAGCAAGACATGATCAAGCTCGTTGATTATGAGTCTCAGGCAGGTATGAGACTAGCACTGAGCAGCATACTACCTTCTTAAGGATGATGCCACTTTACCAACAGAAAATTATTGATTTTAACTATTGACTTATCCTCTGGTGTCACTTCAGGGGGGTACAATATTTGAAGGCCTGGAAGGACATGGTTGAGAGACCACACTGCTTTGCCAGGGATGGTCTGCACATATTCCCTCTAGGCTTTCAGATATTGGCAAAGACCTTTTCCACCCCATTGTGCCTTTTTAGGCAATGACAAACTGATAAAACTACTGACTTAACTGAACCTATGAAGAACTATCTGAAGGTGGTACTGCTCAATACTAGAAGTCTTAACAAGAAACTCCACTGCTTGCAAGCCTTCCTCTCCCTGGAGAGTGTAGACATCTGTGTAGTAATAGAGGTAAGGTTTAAAGTCATGGAGAGTACCCTGACAAAGCAAGGTTATAATATCTTTCATACCTGTAGACCAGCTACTGCACAGGAGGGAACTAAAGGTGGAGGAGTCTCAGCTTATATTAAAAACAATCTCACATCCAGACTAGTTAGAGTATTTGACCCACTGGAACTCATACATGTGCAACTCACCATAAACAATACCATCTATAGGCCTCCCCCATGCCCCAGGAAACCCATGCTCCCCATATCAATGTATTAGAATCCCTCAGCATTCAATGAAATATGATATTCATGGGGGATCTCAACTACCCCTCTATAGATTGGGAATCCTACACCACTTCTAATGCACAAGCCCAGTGATTCCTAAACTTTGTTAATACCTATATCCTGAAACAGTTTGTCCATTCTCCTATGAGGGGGTACAAACATCCTTGACCTTGTACTCACTAACATGGGGGCTGATGTACCTCACCCAATGTAATGTTTTCACTTGTCTGATCAGACCATAAGGCAGTATTGCCTGAAATAAAAATTAGGCTCATAGGTTTATAGATTAGTACTAGGCTAATCATCCTTATGGGCCATTTTAAACCTAGCCAATTTCCCTGTGTGAGAATCAAAACCTGCACCTTGTGTCTGTAGGGCAAATATCTTAACCATCATGCCAACCTCCCATTAATTAAATTAAATCTAGGGATCTAGCAAAACCAATAACCTTTAGGAACTATTCCAAGGCTAACCTCTTTCTACTAAGTAAAACCTTGGCTAAATTCCAAGCACCCTCAAAAGCAGTAAACAGCATAGCATATGCTTAGCTGTTTATAAAAACTCTGTATAGCCATATTGACAGCTGTATAGAGCGAGCTGTGCCCACTCATATTAAGAATAAGGCAAACTCAGAAGACAAGCCACCCTGGTGGAATCACAATATCAATTGGTTAATATAACAAAAGAAAAAAAATCTTGGCCAAGTGTAGGAGGAAACAAAGATATAGATAGTAAAAGCCCCCATACCAATCTAAACAGGTAGCTAAAAGGGTTAATGAATACTTTAAAGGCTAAATTTTAAGAAAAAAATAGCTTCTCAGGCAAAGGACAACCACAAAGCTTTCTACAGCTATGTCTGTAACCTCATGGGAAATAAACAACAATGAGCAGAACTTATTGTAAATGACATCATCCACAATGAACCGGAAACTATTATCAACTTTTTGGATGACAGGTTCAGCTCACATTTCTCTCATGCCAACACTTTAAAGAGAAAATTCAGTATGATAGATATCCGAGTGCCAAAACGCAAGGATGTTTTTTAGGGGGGGCTTCAGAGGTATCACCTCCAGGAAAATATTGTAATTTTATGTTTTAATATGCATGTTTTAGAGCAGTTTTGTGACAGTTTTCCAGTGTACAAAACTGTCACATAACTACTGTAAAATATGTATTTCTATCAATTTTTATGCCTTTTAGCTTATTGGATTGGATATCCGGTGTTCAAGAAACAACAAACAATAAGCCTACAGTAAAATCCGCCACAGCCAATTAACGTATTCAGGAAAGAGTGGCCGAATAGCAACTTGAGACAGAAAATTAACCACTTAATACTTTAATTTTGACTAGTCTAGTATTATAGTAGTATCTATAAGTGTACTGGAACTTAGAAAATTGCCACATTATTTACATGACTAGTTTTATTTTATTTTATTCTTCCAGCTGATTATAAATATCATGATAAATAAATTTTAATAGAAGTGTATATTTTGTTTCTATCATCACACATCTTTTTTCTTTTTCCTTTTTCCACTTTATTTGAAATGATGTTTAATAATAACATTAGCTAATTATACAATACTTTTGTAGATAGTTTTTTAGGGTTCTTGTACACAGACCTGAAGAAGTCTAGAAGGATGAAAGCGATATTCATTAACAATAGGTTATGGAAATAGAATATGGTTAGCACAATGGAATTTGTGCATGCAAAATGTATATGTATATATTTATATATATTTTTAGATTGCCATGTAGTATATTGTCTTAGATAAAATCACAGACTTAATAATCTAGTTAATAAGAGGTACGACATCATTATTAATTGTATTTAAAGTACTTAAGGGTTATATTATTATGACAGCTACTAAGTAGGGCAGGACCAGCTCGAATGTCACACTGATGGGGGAAGGGATGTGAATCTGTTACCATGTATACCAGTATACCGTGTTTTACAGCACAATAAACCACTCCCATACCTGATAAAAAGTATATATATATATATATATATATATATATATATATATAAATAGAAAGTTTGTGATGAAACTATTATTCTGTTCATTTTCTTTTACTTGGATTGCATGCCTGTGTGCTTAATAAAGGATTTTCGACTGGAAGCAGACTGATTACCCTGCTTGGATTACTTTTGATTACTTAGTAATTCTGTATAATACTTCAAAATATATTTTTCGTTATTTTTTGACTTAGGACAAGTTTAAGTTTGCTACTTCTACTACCATTATCTGATCTTATTAATAGATAGTGATTAACTAGATATGTATGAATTCAAAATCTTCCACACAGAGAAGTTTCTTAAACTGGTTTATCTATTAAGAATACAAGAATACAACACTCAATGAAATACGCTCAGTAAATAAGATTAAAACAGTAAACATCAGAAATGGAAACAGAAGTTTTAATGTTATTTGACAAAAACAAAAAATGTGTAATTTTTAAGTACAACCAGTTAGAAAATGAATTACCGATATTACAGCATGTTTTGAACAGACAGCATAGGTCTCAACCTCTTAAGGGGCCAATGTGGAATATAGATCATAGCAATGTGTGACAAATAGTCAAAATGTGGAACACCCTATTTTTGCACTGCGTGAAAATGTACCATTTCTGTGTGGCATGGCTGAAGTGGTCTTTCTGTCAGAATTGAACAGTTCACAGATTTTGCATCAATTTACACTCCCTAAATAAGCACAAACCTGTCTACTTGGGCATCACTGAGACTGTGTATGATTACTGACTGCACTGTAATTCATTAAAAAGGTTACAAGAACATATTTTTTATTAACCTACATTTGCTACACAGTAAGTATGACACTCTAGAATGGCATTGCTGATTATTCATATTAAAGAAACTGCATCTAACTCAAAATTAAAACCATAGTCCACAGTCTTGCATCAACTGAAATTTGCTGAGCAGTAATCATCATAAAAATCACTTCTGTTCGACAATAAGCAGCCAGTTCACACACAGCTGGATTACCCAGTCTGTCTGACTTTTTTGTTAATCAAATGTCAACAAATAAAATAAATTATATCTGCAGAAACAATTCATACATTGCAATCTCTAACACAGAAATACTTATACTTAGCAGAAAATGACTAAATTACATTATCTATTTAAACAAAAAAAGCATGTACTGTTTTTTTCCAACCGCTCCATATCCTCTCTTTTATCAACTAAACCTGTAAAGTGTTCAGTTACATAAATGACTGGTTTGGAGACATCCTACACAGTCAGACTTTCCCAGGAATCAAATGTCAATAAATAAGTAAACTAATATACAAATATGTAAATACTAAATGACTTTACAAAGTCAATAACAAATTAGCCCTACTTCTATCTTGGTAGTAGGAGCCATAAAATGTACCTTGGCCTAATTAAGTGAAGAAAGCAGATCTAGTACTCAACCTTCCATCTCCAAAATGTGGAACACTTACTAACAGCTTACCAACAACATCAACTAGAAAACTTGCACAAGAGTTAAAATGTATTACTTTATAGTTATAAAAAGGCGTTTTGATTATACCTCTCAACTGTCCCTGATTTTGGGTCAAATCTTAACTCTGTCACTTTTAATCGCTCCTAAAACTGGTTAGAGAATGGGTGACCTGTAGATCGCACCCTGAGTGGAGAACGAACGTTCTCCACCAGGGTGTTAATCTACAGGTAATGCCTGCTGAAAAATGAGTCCTCCACTTCACTGCAGCATATCAAGATGCTGTGGAGCTTGGACTGAAAAAAACATATGTCTGTCATTATTTTACACTCGCTAAGCAGTACTTTTGCTGTTTAGCCAGTGTTTTAAAAAAGTGTGTGTGTGTGTGTGTGTGTGTGTGTGTGTTTATGTCTGTGCGTGAGAGTGTATGCATGTATTAGAGTCACGGGGATTGCTCAAGCTCTGATTTTACACTTGCTAAGCAACACTTTTGCTGTTTAGCGACTGTAAAAGAAAATTAATGAAACAGAAAAACAGTATGTGTGTGTTTATGTTGCTGTCTGCATCTGAGTGAATATGTCCATGAAAGCAGAAGAGACTGTCTGTGTTTGTGTATGTGTGTGTGTGTGTGTGTGTGTGTGTGTGTGTGTGTGTGTGTGTGTGTGTGTGTGTGTATCAGAGACAGATGGCGTGAAGAGTGAAAGGGATCAAGTGATACCCTGGCAGCATCAGTTAAGTGGTTTCCCTTACCCTTGACCTCTTAGCACAAGAAAGCTGGACAGAGCCACCAAATATACAGACGGATTTTAAATATGGCTGTTATAAACTTAGAAAGTTGCTAAAATAACAGGGTTTCCATTAGTATGTATTTTCTGAAGGATATGAAGGCTGAAACAGTCTGTCATTATTTAATGAATTGAATCCCCAGTGATTTTACAGAACACTACAAATTTTAGGAGGAATGGACCAACCATATGAGCCAAAAATCTGGATAGTCTGCAAAAATCTGGACAGTTGAGAGGTATACTTTGGATTCTTAGTTCAAGATAACTGTATAAGCCTAAAATAAAGGGAGGGAGGCAAAGGTTCAAAATAGGAACATATATTATTAAATATTGGGATTTGTGTTAGTATGTATTTTCTGAAGCAGAAGTGTGCCTTGAGAGAGAGAGAGAGAGACAGAAAGAGAAAGAGAGAGAGAGAGAGAGATGGCTACTGACAGCGGCAGGAACATTAAAGAGGTTTGCATACCTCTGGACCTTTCAGGTGAAGAAATCTGGATAAAGCCAAAAATAAAGGGGGGGACAAAGGCTCAAAAATAGAAAGGGATTTTAATTATTGCTCTTATAAAATTGCAAAATTGCTTAAATAAAGGATTTCTGTTAGCATGAATTTTCTGAAGAAAATAAAACTCTGAAATTCAAATGTATGTCATTATTTAGTAACTTCAGTCTCTAATGACTGCCAACAAACCAAATGTTTAAAGAGGAAGGGACCAAAAATTAAAGCAAATACCTGGATATTTTTTAAAGTGCTATATTTTGGATGTAAAATGCTTCATCCAACACCATTAACGTATACTAGAGCAAGTTCGAAACATTAGGTGGAGGAACTATTTTACTTCAAAAATATATAAAAAATATACATTAATAAAACAAAGTACGGTTAGCATTCTCACCTCACAGCAAGAAGTTCTCCGGTTCGATTCTCGGCTGGAGTGCCTTCTGTGCGGAGTCTGCATGTCCTACCCATGGGTGAATTCACTTTTAAAGACATACAGGTAGGGGCATCTGTGGGTGTGGGTGTGCCTTCTTTGAAGGTGGGGCACTGGGTTGGCAACTCGACACCGTAAAAATTCACTGCCAATCATTAGCAAACCGGATTTCCGCTGTGGCGACCCCTAACCGGGAAAAGCCGAAAGAAGACTGATAAGTGAGTAAAACACAACAATTTTACAGACAGCCCATTCTCTAAGTGCAATAATGCCCATCATGGTGTGTGTTAGTCTGTAGCATCAGGCCTCAGAATACCCCTGTGCAGACGTTATTTCCATAGTAACACACACCCTGTTGGGCATTATTGCTTGCTTAACTTTTGGAGAAAATATGCTGAGCTACACTTAATAAATAATGACAATAATTAGAGTTATAGACTTCTTTTACTGTATAATAATTCACATATTTTTATTCAGTCAACCCCTCATGTTAATAGTACTAATATTTTAAAAGTGGCCCTGATTATTTGAGGCATTTTCATCATGTGAGCATTAAATAGCTTACCTTTCTTATTCACTAGTTTGCAGTTATCTTATTATAAAGGTGCCAGTCATTGTCACTTGTCACTTCAGCTCCACATATCTACAACCCCCTGTGCTGTAGAGAAGGCAGGCAGGATCATGAATAAAAAAATTCCAAATACAACAACAAAGCCACCAGGATTATCCAGCAAATGGTTTCCCATACTACCCTTTTTGAAGGTATTGCAGTGGCACAAAACCTGTGGATGACTCTTGTGTGTGCCCTCATTGGTTCACTTTGCATTAGAAGGTATTAGATTTGCTTATATACTGCAATGCTGATTGGCTTTAATTGCGGTATATGAGCCAATCAAAAAACACAAAGTGGAACCACTACTGTTCAATGCCGGAGAGTGGAAAAGTGACTCTCAGTTATGTAAATGCAGAGTGCTCCACACAATTCGGAGTGCTTGACTGGTAAGATGGGCAGTGCAGCAAGTAAACTACTCCTGGTACCAATAATAAAATTTAAAATCCAGTTGATTCTCTGCCAAACCTCAAATCTGGGACTTTTTGGACACAAGACTGGAAAACAGGATGTCCTGGAAAATCCGGGATGGTTGGCAACCCTACTCCCACTCCCAATAGTCCAAAGGAAATACTGCATACAACAATCCCCCTAACCATTACTAGAGAATAGGTTATCAGTGCAATTTCCAAGGCCAGAAACACTGCATCAGTGGGCCCTAATAACATCCCAGGATGTTTAATAAATAGCATGAAACATGACCTCTCTAGTCCACTTGAATCACTTTTCATCTGGAGCCTTTAGTCAGGTTTTGTGTTCAAGGATTGGAAGATGGCTACAGTCATCCCCCTGCACAAATAGGTCTAACCACTGATCCAGGTAACTATAGGCCCATATGTCTTACAAGCTTCATATGTAAGGCCAAGGAAAGAATCATCATGGACATAATAAATAAGGACATAGGTAATCTGCAAACACTGGACCCATCACAGTTCAGCTTTGTTAAAGGAAGGTCATGCCTTTTAAATCTGGTGGACTTTTTTGAAAGGGTCAGCAAAGCACTGGATGAAGGTAAGACTGTGCACACAGCTTAACTCGACCTGGTCAATGCTTTTGATGCAATACCCTACTTAGACATTATTGAGAAGCTCACTAATTTAGGTATAAACCCTTTTATTAACTGCTGGATAGCCAACTGGCTCATTGATAGGACCTAGAAGGATTAAAAGAGATGAGGCCACCTCCACCAAGTGGCCAGTCATTAGTGGATTCCCCCAGGGCTCAGTACTGAGCCTGCTTATTCTTGGCAGGCATTTTTCTGAAATGGAAGCAAATGCTGAAGGTTTGTGGCTAACTAAGTTTGCAAATGATTGCAATCTGGTGGTTAACATCAACTCCTCTGCAGACACTAGCATTCTTCAAGAAGGTCTATCTCTGACTTACAAATGGTGCCAAAGCCATGGTTTTAACTGAATGTTAAGCAATGCATTACTGTACCCGTTGGCAGGTCAACAATCCTGGCTAATTACCAGGTTGATAATACAACCCTAAGAGTCAACCCAGTGGTCAGGGACCTGGGTATGTACATACACAATCATCTTACCTTCAACCATGATGTGGCTACAGTGCTGAGGAAATCTCTTTTTATGTTGTGCAGCTTTTAAGTAAGGGCAATATATGTAGGTCCAAAGAGGTCATTATCCTACTATACTCCACCATTATCAGACTAATCATAGAGTACAATATTCCCTTTGGTATATACCTGACTAGGCATATGCACTAACTAGAGTGACCTCAGAGGTTACTTACAAAAAGAGCACGAGGCATAACAAACCTGCCATATACAGAACGCTTTAAAGCCCTTTCCCTCTACTCAATCTCCTATAGATTGCTGATGGATGATCTATGCTTGGCTTAGAAGGCATCCGCATCCCCCACACTTATGAATTTCCTACATATTTGTAAGTGAAAAAGTACAAGAAATACAAAGTTTAAGGACCTGCATTTTGTCTTTTGACTTATATCGAACATGCTGGAGAGACAGATATGTGTCCTAGAAACTGCTCCTCCTATGGAATAGTCTTCACATCCATGTGAAGCTGAGTTCCTCTATTACCCAGTTTAAGCACAACCTTGACCAGTAGACGGGGAATAGGTGATTTACACTGGGTTTGGCATCCATGTTCCTTATGGACAGAGGTATGCTATTTATTAAACATCCCAGGATGTTATTGGTGCCCATTTATGGCATCTATGTCCTATTTGGATACAGGACATCATTATTATTTCAGAAAAACCTTGGGTAAGCTTAGAAAGCCCCCCCCCAATAACAATCTATGAATCTATGAATAAATTGGGCAACATGACATCTATGAGTTTAATGTTAATATTTTACCTACAAATGCATTTTAATTTATCTTGCTTTTTGCAACACACAGGTGTGAAATGTAGTGTGTTTGGACTACAGCAGTTTGTCTAGCACTTAGTGCAGATGAGTAAGGATATGAGCTGTTTCCTGTAGTACATGGTTTGTTTCCCTCAGCCTTCATTTGAGTTCTTTGTAACTCTGCCAAGTTACTTCAGCAGGCAGTATTCCTGGGCTGTCCCTGAAAAGGGACACTTGTGTCCAGTGGTCATTCCCAGGCTGTTAGCAAATGTGTTATACATTTCTCTTTTGAATTTTTGCACTCTTCATGTAGATGCAAATTAATACTTCACTATATGCTATTTGATTATGAATCCTAGCATATTTCTTGTAGTTTAATGGGGTTGTCAGATGCATTTTCATTAAATGTGAGTTTCAGGGGAAGAGACATTTACTGTTTCTCATGCTAAGTCTGTTTTCAATATTTGAAATAAAAGATTTAAATGAAATCTAAATCTTTGTATTGACTATAAAGGTAAGAAAGAAAATAATGTGTATATTGAGAGTTTTTATCAGGGTTTGTGGAAATTTTGGATAGGGATAGCCAAGTAACAGGATATTGCTATGGCTGGCAGGGTATTGATTCATTATCCTGCATAAGGCTCAATTTATCCATGATCCAGCTTTTTTGACTCTGGAGATGAATACTGCAACAATACAGCATTACTAGCGATTCAAGTAAGTCAGACCTGTACTGAGTGATATTGACTGGGATAGCTAATGTTGATGACAGAGAGATCAAAAAGATATGTAGGTGTCCTGTATAGTATGTTGTATACAGTAATCTTTTTTTTTTTTTTTTGTAAAAGTTGTGAGTTGTTGAACAAAAGCTGCTGCTGCATTTATATTGTCTTGAATTGTTTTTCTTTATTCATTTCAATAAAAAGTATGAATTAATGCATTAATAGGCCTAGCTTGTGTAACATAGTTTGAACATGTTGCATTTTACTAATATATTTTGCAATACTGTCTTTAGTGCCTCCAACAACTGCAAAGATGTTGACAATCAGTAATGAGGGACTTGGGCACCCAGGTTGAAAGCAACCAGACTTTTGACCACCACATTGCCTCCGTTGTATGGAAGGCTTTCTACATGGCCTACCTCATAAATAAGGGTATTTCATCCAGGAACAAGGAGGTCATAACATCCGTGTACTCCTCCCTTATTAGACCCATTGTCGACTACAATGCCTCCTTCGGCATGTACCTTGCCAAGCACATGCTGCAGTTGGAAAGACAACAGAGGTTCCTGACAGGAAAATCCAGGGTCTCAAACACCTATTATATACAGATAGGCTAAAAGCCCTGTCTGTCTACTCAGTCTCATATACAATGCTCAGAGGTGACCTGTGTTTGGCCTACAATGCCATTTTAGGCCCAGCCTTGATGGAGTTGCTGCACATCCATAACACAAACTCCACTTACGCAACCCACACACAAGGCCTTAACCGGGTCTGTGACATTAATAGAACTTGTTGGCAGGATAGATTTGTATCCCAAAGACTCCCCCATTTGTGGAACAGACTCCCTCTCCATGTCAAGCAGAGTACCTCTCTAGCCCTCTTTAAGAGGAAAATGGATGACTGGATGGGAAACAGAAAATATACCCCTTGAATCCCACCTGTGTCCCTGCTGGACAGGGAAAACAGGTGCTGACTTTAAGGAACATGAGTGAAATTCTTGGCTATGCTTATAAGAGCCTCTGGGCCAATAGCCTAGTATCATCCTATGAACCTATGAACCTATTTGTCAGGTCGTATAGTCTGCATTATTTGAAGTGAGGATCAGAGCTGTCAGATCTTCAGCATCCATTATGTAGTCATTGTTGCATATTACTTTGATACAGTCTACTCTACAAAATCAGATTGTCAAGAATTTCAACATTTAGTTAAAAGCTTGTACTCTGGCAGTTAGCACAGGGGACTAAAGCTCTGGTTTGTTAATGAGCTGCTTCCTGTGGCAAGCTTGGAAGGTTTGAATCTTTCCACCTTCATTTGCCTACTGTATGACACTGAGCAAGTCACTTGACTAGACAGTGCTTTGGAGTAACTGGGAATTTGGGATAGGTTCATTTAAGGTCTCCAGGACTGCATGCCTAGTAACTATGAACTTGTGGATATGTTCCTTTCACGTCTCCAGGACTGCAGTAACTATGAACATGTTGTTGTTTGCCAGCCATTCTCTATTTTATAGCTGATGTATTTCAGGAAATGCTATGGCAATAACACCAGGGCACCATTTTTTAAATATAGCATAAGTAATTTGTTCTTCACGGGCAGCAGACCCTGCATTTATAGGTGAAACACTGAAAAGCAAAGTTGTTTGCTAACAGCAACACTTCATTAGTAATGGTTCTCTTTAATGTGGAATTATTTGAATGACTTTCACTTCTGCAAAGATTCTACATATTGACTTAACATGTATGCTATTAGGTGGTTAAAATTTCTCATGCTCTCATAAGTACACTTTTATTTAAACTGTATTACACGTGTCTGATCTTACGGTCTGATGTTAGTGATATTTCCTTCAAAGATACCAATAAAGTACACGTAAGTTATTTCTTCATAACAATAAGGGGTGTACACATTCAACAAAGTGGCTATAAATGCTGGTGGGGGTGGGTGTTCTCTGTTGATGAAAGTGTATCATACTCTTATCATTTGATCATTTTAAACAGTCTTTAATCTGGCTTTACAGGTCGTGATTGTGTGTGTGTGTGTGTGTGTGTGTGTGTGTGTGTGTGTGTGTGTGTGTGTGTGTGTGTGTGTGTGTGTGTGTCTGTGTTTATGAATTAAGTTTGAATACTTTGGCTACTGTGTGTTTGTGTGAAGCAAATGTGAATTATGTAACTTTTGGTCATTATTATTGTTACTGTTTTTTGACACAGACATCTGAGAAGGATGAAGTGAACAATGTAGCTATAATTGCTGGGTTTGGGGATGTCAGGGATAAAATGGCTGACCCTACTGAGCTGATAATGTTAAAAAGTCATTAGTCTACTGTTACATTTGGGTAAGTAAATTGGAATATTTACTGTAGCCATTTTTATCACAATCAGACATGTAATGTGTACTCATTCAATAAAGTGGTTGCAATTATCAAGTATGGATATTGCTGGATTATAATTACAGCTGTATAGAGGACTTTTATGGTCAAAATGTTGTGAAATGCCTACGTTTGTCACTATCGGTTCATAAATTTTGTTTCACTGCTTAATGGAAAAAATGTTCAAAAGTGCAAATTTAAAATGCTCTCTCACAAATGTTGCTGTATTAAACAAGAAATATAACTTAAAACAGTCAAGAAGGTGAATCATACAACACATAACATTTATGCATAGTCCTAACACTGTGCTGGAGGCCCATAGTTTGAAAACATCCCAGGGCCCAAGGTACACGTAAACTGCCACTGGCCAGATTCATTTTGAATGAATATGAGCTTGAATGCATATTCAATAAATGTGAGTTTCAATGTAAGGGACGTTTACAGTTGCTCATAATGTCTGTTTTCAATGTGAGACTTTTTAAGCGAATGGCCATCAGCGTCTATGTAATAAAATACAAATGTTAAATTAAACCCAAATTTCAGTAAAAATTGTACAGGTAAAGAAGAAAACAGTAAGCACCCTGACAGGTTTGAATAGTGTTTATGATAACTGTAGATAGCCAAGTAATGGGACTCTGGAATGGCTGCGGAGGGAAGTTGCCTGGAACATTACCCTGCCTTGGGTCCCATTTGACCATAATCTATTTCTGACTGAGAGGTATGCTTAGGATATACTTTTTATACTACCAGATACGTACAGTAACTTGTCTGTGTGCCAAAGTTGCTAAATATAAATCATCTTTCTCCCCACAACCATAATGCAGTAATTGTTTCTCTAAAGTCTGGTTTATCCTGCCCGAGACTAGTTACCTTGTGTCTAGTTTTACTGTATGGTTGGTAACGACAATGAGTATACTACTTTAATGTGGCTGCAATAGAAAAGTGCTACTTCACTATTTGTGTGCTTACCCCCACAGCATTATTACGCCAGCCATAATCTCTATATTGATGTAGCCTGCTTAGTTTCTCTATATCCTCTCATTATTTGCTATAAATATCCTTTATGTATGTTTAATGGATTATGTGCTCAACACTTCGCATTGATTTTATGCAATTTACAACGTATGATACTGTTTATAAGTTATATTCTCTAGCTGCAATTACTGAAACTGTTTTGTGTGTAGTGTCTGCTACCTCTGCTGCAGTTGTATTATAAATTGTATGATTGCCCTTGCTGCTCCTCCTTTCCCCTGTACTATAGCCTCTATCACCACTCTTCTTGTGGGGCTGAAGGTGTGGGTTTCTACTTGCAACTCTCTCTGCCTATCTAATATTATAACTGGGTGTCTCGCTCATTGTTGGGTTTTAGGGGAAACTGTCATTTTCTCTATATCTTGTCCTTTCCCTGTTGTATGTCCCTCTAATACTCCCCCCTGCTTTCTAGTATTTTCCCTAACTCTTATCTTCTGTCTTACGGTCCAGCCTAGCTTTTTCCTTCTACTAGCCTACTCTGTGCCTCTCTATACCTGTCTAACTCATAATTTGTCCTGTCTCTTTATTTTACAGCCGTTCTACCCCTGGGTACTCTCTCTGTGCTTAGGATTAAAGCTTGAAGCTTAAACTGCGACCAACAGAAAGGAAGATCACCTCCAAAAACTGTCTGAAGAACCTGTTCTGTCCTACACACCCTACTGTGTGCTTACCCCTTTACTCAGTGAATGCTCAGTGTATGTTGCCTATTTTTACCTAAGCACATAACTATGTATTATTTTTTTTCTGCTTTTTTGCCCTGTGAGTCTGACTCTCTTGCCTACAGTGTGCTTGCAGCCGACCGCAGCCTGCCTCTCTCCCTCTGCCCTTCAGATATTTATTTTATCCACCAAACACTAGTCTGTACGATCCCTATTACAGCCATTTCTGCCGTCGCCACTAGGTGGCACCACATACCCATGAATTAGCCCGTACCAAAAGTATCTATCTCCCTGAGTTTTACTTTAGGAATAAACCCATTTTCACTCTTTCTTATCTCATGATGCATCTTCCTCTCATTTTTCTATTGCCCATGTTGCCTTACCATTTTTTGCTTTAAGATACACTCTTTCTGCCCTACCCCGTACTGTAGCTGCTGTCTCTTTTGCTTACTGATTGTTTTTCCTCTCTAGCCTTTCACTTTCTGGGTCTGCCCGCTACATTCGCCCTGTGGTATCACTCCGCTCCCCTACCCTACCCTCAAATTCCACCCAGCCCCAGTGCACCTACACTTATACCTCTTTGACCACACCCCTTACCTTCTAGCCCTATCTCCAGTCTCGTCTCATTATCCTATTACATACTTATCACATATCATTTACTTGCCTTCATTAACTAACTCTTTCATTATATAAAGCCTACCTCCTCATCCTCTCCCATCCTATACCCTATCACTTTACATTTGTTTCATCTCTACTCCTGATCATCTGCACTTTATCTCTATCTTATACTTTACAATGGCCATTATTCCTATGTCTAAACACACAAGGGTACTACTCCTTTTCCCTATTCTTACTTTTCTCTCTGTATCCTATAAACTTGCAGCCTATGAACGTCCGTGCATTTCTGAACTTCAACACCCCTCACAGCATACTTTACTAATAACACAGCCATCCTCCTTTAACCATATAAACTTAACTTCAATACCCTCCTACTTGCTTCCTAAGTATCACAGACATGCTCATATAGCTTACTTCCAATCCAGAAAATCTTTATACATCTTCTCCAAACCTTTAAAGATTACACCTCCTAGTAGCTGGTGATATTCACCCCAACCCTGGCCCTAACAGTTTAGATAACACTAACCTCCTCACCTCAATTCCCTCCACCGCTTACAACCAAGCAAGACCCTCAAAGTCTCTCCTTATAGCACATCTGAATATACACAACATAAATAATAAAATAGCCTACCTTCATGCACTTCTAGATGTGCATTCTTTTGACATCCTATGCCTTACAGAAACTTGGCTAAAACCAACAACCCAGGATAATGAAATTACTCCACCTGGATATAATGTTTTGAGAATCACTCAACCAGAAAGGGTGGGGGTGTAGCCATCCTATTCAAATTTGAGCTGCAAGTTACTTCTTTTGATATGCAGCTTCCTACAAGTAGTAATGCTGAAACCCTTACAGCAAAATTACAAATCAATACCTTCAAAGCCATTTATTTAGTATGCTCCTACCTTCCTCCTGGAAATAATATCAATACCCTAGAAAATATCCTTAGTTAGCTCTCTACCTACTTACCCCAAGAAACCATAGTACTGGGTGACTTTAATATTGACTGGACTACCTGTATCTCACCTAACCCAACAACCCATATAAACCTATATGGCTTTTCCCAAATAATTACCTCCCCTACTAGAATCCATAAATCTAATAACGAAGAAAGCACCTTAGATTGGATCCTTGTTAACAACCATCCCTTGTCTTACAAAGCAGACATCCTTCCAGATGACATTAGTGACCACTCTCTAACCTTTGTATGTAGACAAAAGATCAGCATTCCTAACTCTAACTTATTTAGAACTACTCGGTTTAACAAAAATTTTAACCAAGAACGCTTCCAAACCAAACTTAAGGCATTGACTGGTCACCTCTAAAATACATACCACTAGAGGAAGCAGTGTTATATTTCAACACTAAATTCCTACAAATCTTAGACTATCATACCCCTGTTCAATCCATCAGAAACAACAGAAAAACTGTTCCATGGCTTACAAATGAAACCAGATGAAAAATCATATTTAGAAATAAAATGCAGGCCAAATGGAGAACTTCTAAAAATCTAATAGACCACCTATATTTTAAGCAACTGAAGAACTCTACTAAAACTTCTGTACTCCTTGACAAGAAAAACTTCTACTTTCAACTCCAACAAACCCACCAGCACAAACCACAAAAATTCTGGTAAGGCATAAATAAGATCTTACTTCCAGACCACTCCAAAACACCAACCCAACAGGCTCTACCCATGACAATCCTAAACTTGTTGCTAATGCCTTCAATACCTTCTTTAATTATGCAATCCAATCTCTAGCCAGTTTTTTACCCCCTGTTACCACTAACCTGTCACCCACTTTACCTAACGTGTCGCCCTCATTTCATCTACAACCTGTGCCTACATCTCTTATCTGCACCCTTCTCCAAAGACTTAAACCAGGCACCCCTTCAGCTGACCTCCTACCAGCTGAATATCTACAGAAATCAGCTAAAGTCATAGCCTATCCCATCTCCATACTTATAAACAGAACAATCACTGAAGAAACTATCCCACCTATCTGGAAAATCTCCCATATCATTCCTCTTCATAAGGGGTGGTGACTCTAATGAACTCTCTAACTTTTGCCCTATAGCCCTACTCTCTCCACTAGCAAAAATAATGGAGAAGTGTATTCACTGACAACTACTTGACCATCTTCTCCATAACAATTTACTTGCCGCCTGTCAACATGGCTTTAGACCATTGCACAGTACAACTTCTGTCCTTCTATCCTTTTCTGATTGTATCAACAAACATCATAATAACTCCCTATCATCTGTACTCTTTATTGACCTCTCAAAAGCTTTTGATATGGTTAACCATCATCTTCTTTTGGATATACTTAAATCTCTCTCACTTGATACACAAGCACTACACTGGTTTAAGTCCTACCTAGAAAACAAACAACAAGCTGTGCTCTGGGACAAGAAACTCTCTACACACCTCCCTGTTTCCCTTAGCGTACCTCAGGGCTCTATCTTAGGCCCTCTCCTATTCTCCATTTTTATTAACAATCTAACCTTACAATTCCTCAAGCCACCTGCATACAATATGCAGATGACTGTACGCTAATTTGCTCTGCTACTTCCTTACCAGAACTCCAATCGCTTACCCAGAATGTATTCAATAAAGTTGAAAATTGGTTCCTACAATGCTGCCTTCTCCTGAACGCCAAAAAAGTAGAATTATTGCTCTTCAATCCTACAATAAAGTCCTCTCAATTAGACCTTACAGTGACATCCAAAAAATGGCACTGTAATATCTCCAGAACCTACCACCAAACTCTTAGGAGTGATAACTGACCATAATCTTACCTTCGACATACACATCAATACCACCATAAAATCAGTTAATAGAAATCTAGGCACCCTTTACAGAATTAAACCCTACCTGAGTCCCACTGCCAGAACTACTATTGCCCATGCCCATCTCATCTCCACACTACTCTATGCCTCTCCCATTTATACCAATCTTTCAAAAAGCAATCTTAACAAACTGGCACTCACCTATAACAACATAGCTAGATTTGCCACAAACTCCCCATTCAGAACCCACCATTGTCATAATCTAAAACAACTTGGATGGCTTGATCTCCAAAATCAACTATTATTTCAACAACTTACTATCACACACAATATCGTATATCATCCTAATACTCCAATATTAACTAGTCTTATCACCCCCTACAAAAATCTCTCAACCCTTCGCTCAGCCAATAGGTTACTAGTAACTATACATCAATCCAACAATAAGGCTGGGGATACACTGTTCTCAAACACTGTAGGGAAATCTTGGAACCTGCTCCCCAGGGAACTCTCATCTCTCTCCTCTACATCTCTATTCAAAAAGCAACTTAAGGAATATCTCCTAACTCACTGGCTATGCCTTTGTACAAATTCTGACTAAAACTCTCCTCCTTCGTTTTTTTATGCCTAGATTTTCTTAATACTCTCATCCTGTCTCCTACCAACCGCTGTGAATATATGATTTTCAGTCTATTAAAATTACTACTAACACTACCTTTCCTTAATATGCTATTGAGCTTAATACTCACTTAGCATGTGCTCTTCTTGAGAAACAGAACTCTACCTTAGTTTAACCTGCCACAGAGCTTAAACTTGCTTAGCAAGCTCTACCCTAACTTCTTTTAAGAATTATTGCTTGTACACAACTGTAAACCATATTAGTACTATGATGTTATGCAACAATCTTGTTGTTCTACTTGTAATTATGTACTGTGACTTTAACTGTAGTGGAGCTTTTCTCCCCGGGTCTCTACTGAACATGGACATGTGTCCAGCTAGACTAGCCCGGTCAACAAATGTAAAATAAATAAAATAAATAATCAAGAATGAACGTTGTAATTATACAGAATTACTGATATTTCCCTTAGGTAAATTGTTTTTGTTTTAAGTATAAATTACTTTTGTATTCCATCAGTAGTTAGCTTTATTGTTTATGCAAAATGCTTATTTTGTTTATCTAGTAAGTTTTATGTAAAATTATTTTTGGGGGTATACACCCAATAAGCACCTTTTCTATTATATATTAACAACTGTACACACTTTAGATGAGGCTACTGGGCAAAACTAACTCTCCCAGGATTCATGAAACTCCATGCAAGAATAAGACTATTCTTGCACGGAGTGGTTCATGTCTGTTTAGAATAGCGACGCGCCTTGCATATGCATGAAGGCGCGCTGCTATTCGATCTAAATGGAAAGGAACCATGAACGAGCAGTGGGGGGGGGTGTCAGCAGTGTCTGCACATGCAACATGCCCCCTTCGCTCAGAAAGTGCTGTACGGCACTTTGTGACACAGACGAGTGTCAATATATATAATATTAGAGCCTGGCTGTAATATTAAATACTAAACCAGTGTCCGCAGACACTGAAATGTAAGTAGCTAACATTTCAGTGTCCACAGACACTGAAATAAAAAACAAAACAAAACAGAAACACACCTAGAAGGCAGCGGCCTTCAAATGCACACCCCTGAATGTTTGCACTCTCGCCTTACATGCATGGAAGCAGTAGGGCAAGAGGAAAGCAATAAAAGCACAAAAAATGTATTTTTTCATCAAATAAATCGGAAATGTAAGCAGTGCATAGCTTGTTTTAGCAGCATGCTGCTATGCTTAATCTGACTGAAATCCTGAAAATGATAGACAAGTGCTGCTGTGATACAAAATGTCATCAAGCAGTTATAACATAGTGGTACTGCCATTGTTTAGCATGTCGAACATACTTGGTTCGAATCCCCCCTCTGCCAGTTTATTTAACAAACTTTTAAGGAATTTGAATGATAGATATCAGTCATATGGCTCACGTATGGTACAGTAGGGGTGGGAATATGTAAAATATAACTGTAAAAAGTACTTTTTAAATTTAATGAAAAAAATAGATTTAAGCAATGCTTTGCTAGTGTTAGCATTGCTTATCGACTTTCAGCTGTGTTTATCTGGTTTAAGCATTGCTATGCAGATTTGTGCGGAGCTAAGCATAGTTCAGTATATGAAAACCGTCCAGTCAAGAAAAAGTGTGGGATAACTGCCCTATTTAAACCGCACAGGTGGGAATATGGGTCTATATCATAATATTGAAGTATTAAAAGTTCGAATCACTAAACGTCAAACTTTAATGATCGAGCCTTTAATACTTCGAATGTCAAAAAAAAACATTTTAAGCCCAAAACAAAAAAAAAATGCTCTATGCAGGGGGGCAAGCCTCCCTGCACCCCCCCCCCCGCTATTTAAATATACTAACTTTGAGATCACGCTACAGTGCAGTAAAGGGAAATGTTCCCTTCTTGCACTCTATGGTGATCTCCGTTATATGACTCGAGGTTTCAAAACTTCAATTATTAAAGGTCGACCTTTAGTGATTCGAAGTTTTAAATCTTTGAAAATATGATAGGAACCTGGGAGTACAGCCATAACCATTTGGGATTGCTCACAGCTAGAACAAAATATCTAGAGTCGGTGAAGGTGCTCACTTCTGAGTGCAACGTTGGGGCATCCAGGAGTCTAGTGTCAAGGTTGGATTCCTAGTAAAAAACCTTGATGGCAGGCTGCTGCAGGGCCAGTACCAGGGCTCCCAGTATAAAGTGGAGGCCTAGGACCAGCTTGCACGTGATCTCACCAGTGTCACTGGCATACACTGGACTGGTTAGCAGGTATGTCACCACCATAATGACCTGAAGTGGAGGAGGATTGCACTGTTGGAACAGTGGATCCAAGAAGCCCGAGCGCAGGATGTCCAACCTGTCTCTATGTAGTCGTATGTATCTCTAAGTATGGACAAAGTTCAACTTGTGACTGTGCAGATGTGATTAATGTGTTATGTCTCCCCATACAGCTGCTGTGGAGAGGTCACAGAATGTTGAGGCTCATGCCCAGCAACTGGTATGGCTGCGTCAGCATTATGGTGAGTACAGAATACCTCCTAATTTTAGCAGTAAGAAATCAAAAATATATTAATGGTAGTACTGCCTGTATATATAATTGTGCTGTAAAAATCAGGAATAAATGCCTGTGTCAGGCTGGCAGCATTACAATAGAGTATTCCCAGCAGCTGTATAATGCAGATGTCAGTAGCAAACAAGGTTCAATATGCAGAAGAGGAATATTAGAATATGTATGAGTGTATCTTAGTGAACCTGCCAAGAAAGTGCCATGTCAGGGCTACTGTAACATTTAGAAATGAAAAGCATTCCCCTGTGCAAATCATGCAGGAATACTAATTGTGGATTTCTGAGTTGTACACAGATATGTATGTCAAAACTAATAAAGGTGATCCCAAACACTGGTGTGTGTCATCTCACGTACTTGAAAAATAGAAATGTGTTTTTCCTGTAGAATGCATTAACTGAGGTGAACTGATTTAGCACTGCTTGTCTGCATACTTTAGAATGGGCATGTCAAATAACTGAAAAAGCAACAGTACATATTTCCATCAGAATGTGTTTTACTTGTTTGTCTGCCAGCATTGTCCTGTGTTAACCTTTCAATTTCAGCTGTATTTAGCTGTGAATGTACTGAAAAATGTATATGGCTAACATGTGCAGACTTAAAACCTACACTGTGTACTCAGGAATTTAAATTGCAGTATGTAGCTGTAAAACAGTCAAATGTGCAATCCAGCTAATGTGCAAATTTTTCTCAAACAGTGACACCAATGTTTGTTGTGTATGTACAATTTGTACTGAAAATGGGAAACAAATAATGCAACATGTCATAATAAAAGTACTGTGCACAAAAATGTGTACTAGATAGAAATGTCACAAGTAGCACACAACACCTTCCCCAGTAGCTCAGTTTAATAAGGACTAGGCCTGCAGTTCAATTTTGCACACACACCATGGTTCGAATCCAGGGACTACCACTAACATGTGAGTCTGGTTCTACAGTTGTAAACTGCAATCTGAATAGAAAAAGTAATGTACTGCAACACATACATTTTCCATACAGGGCACACAGGTAAAGAAATCTGAATAGAAATACTAGTATGATGTGTATAACTATGAAAGGTGTACAATTGCTATGTGGATCAGCCCTAGTCCTAAAAATAGATGTAAGCTAGACATCCACACTCTGTAGTCTGGGCCAGGCAAGCCCCTCAAGTGTCACGCTGTTATGGATAGTTTCCCCAGTTGCCAAGAAACCTGCACACAGAGAATATCACAGTAGATGTATGTCAAAGGCACAGCACACACTCCAGGGCCTGCAACTAATATGTGAATCTGAAATATGTGTAGAAACAGCAATATAATGTGCACACAGTTCATCTGCACAGGGCCCACAGGCAAAGAAACTGGTATAGAAACAGGTATGATGTGTATAATTAAAATAAGTATACACTTGCTCTGTTGATATCTACAGCTGTTGGTGTGCTGTAGCAGCCCCATGGCCCAGGTAGAATGTGTGCTCAGAATGTAGAGTAGTGAATAGTAGTGTACTGACAAATATACTTGATAGCAGTTGTCAATTGAATCTGTTCCCTTTCCCCACCACTCAACCGATCCAACCATCACATTGAATGTTCCTAAACA